>NC_085136.1:40379656-40472275 GCF_035046485.1 Aedes albopictus
TGGTCTCTCTGGTCTCTCTGCCCCTGTGCTCTCTGGCTCTGGGTCTCTCTGCCTGTCTCTCTGGTCTCTCTGGTCTCTCTGGTCTCTCTGGTCTCTCTGGTCTCTCTGGCTCTCTCTCTGGTCTCTCCTGCCGTCTCTTCTCTCTGGTCTCTCTGGTCTCTTGGTCTCTCTGGTCTCTCTCTCTGGTCTCTCTGGTCTCTCTGGTCTCTCTGGTCTCTCTGGTCTCTCTGGTCTCTCTGGTCTCTCTGGCTCTCTGTCTCTCTGGTCTCTCTGGTCTCTCTGGTCTCTCTGTCTCTCTGGTCTCTCTGGTCTCTCTGCGTCTCTCTGGTCTCCTGGCTCTGGTCTCCTCTGGTCTCTCTGGTCTCTCTGGTCTCTCTGGTCTCTCTGGTCTCTCTGGTCTCTCTGGTCTCTCTGGTCTCTCTGGTCTCTCTGGTCTCTCTGGTCTCTCTGGTCTCTCTGTCTCTCTGGCTCTCTGGTCTCTCTGGTCTCTCTGGTCTCTCTGGTCTCTCTGGTCTCTCTGGTCTCTCTGGTCTCTCTGGTCTCTCTGGTCTCTCTGGTCTCTCTGGTCTCTCTGGTCTCTCTGGTCTCTCTGGTCCTCTCTGGTCTCTCTGTCTCTCTGGGTCTCTCTGGTCTCTCTGGTCTCTCTGGTCTCTCTGGTCTCTCTGGTCTCTCTGGTCTCTCTGGCTCTCTGTCTCTCTGGTCTCTCTGGTCTCTCTGGTCTCTCTGGTCTCTCTGGTCTCTCTGGTCTCTCTGGTCTCTCTGGTCTCTCTGGTCTGCTCTGGTCTCTCTGGTCTCTCTGGTCTCTCTGGTCTCTCTGGTCTCTCTGGTCTCTCTGGTCTCTCTGGCTCTCTGTCTCTCTGGTCTCTCTGTCTCTCTGGTCTCTCTGGTCTCTGGTCTCTCTGGTCTCTCTGGTCTCTCTGGTCTCTCTGGTCTCTCTGGTCTCTCTGGTCTCTCTGGTCTCTCTGGTCTCTCTGGTCTCTCTGGTCTCTCTGTCTCTCTGGTCTCTCTGGTCTCTCTGGTCTCTCTGGTCTCTCTGGTCTCTTGTCTTGGTCCTCTCTGGTCTCTCTGGTCTCTCTGGTCTCTCTGTCTCTCTGGTCTCTCTGGTCTCTGGTCTCTGGTCTCTCTGGTCTCTCTGGTCTCTCTGGTCTCTCTGGTCTCTCTGGTCTCTCTGGTCTCTCTGGTCTCTCTGGTCTCTCTGGTCTCTCTGGTCTCTCCTGGTCTCTGGTCTCTCTGGTCTCTCTGGTCTCTCTGGTCTCTCTGGTCTCTCTGGTCTCTTGGTCTCTCTGGTCTCTCTGGTCTCTTGGTCTCTCTGGTCTCTCTGGTCTCTCTGGTCTCTCTGGTCTCTCTGGTCTCTCTGGTCTCTCTGGTGGTCTCTGTCTCTCTGGTCTCTCTGGTCTCTCTGGTCTCTCTGGTCTCTCTGGTCTCTCTGGTCTCTCTGGTCTCTCTGGTTCTCTGGTCTCTGGTCTTTCTGGTCTGCTCTGGTTCTCTGGTTCTCTGTCTTCTGGTCTCTCTGGTCTCTCTCTGGTCTCTCTGGTCTGCTCTGGTCTCTCTGTCTGTCTCTGGTCTCTGGTCTTCTCTGTCTTCTCTGTCTTCTCTGTCCTTTCTCTGTTTCTCTGTCTTCTCTGTCTTCTCTGTCTTCTCTGTCTTCTCTGTCTTCTCTGTCTTCTCTGTCTCTCTGTCTTCTCTGTCTTCTCTGTCTTCTCTGTCTTCTCTGTCTTCTCTTCTTCTCTGTCTTCTCTGTCTTCTCTGTCTTCTCTGTCTTCTCTGTCTTCTCTGTCTTCTCTGTCTTCTCTGTCTTCTTGTCTTCTCTGTCTTCTCTGTCTTCTCTGTCTCTCTTCTTCTCCTGTCTTCTCTGTCTTCTCTGTCTTCTCTGTCTTCTCTGTCTTCTCTGTCTTCTCTGTCTTCTCTGTCTTCTCTGTCTTCTCTGTCTTCTCTGTCTTCTCTGTCTTCTCTGTCTTCTCTGTCTTCTCTGTCTTCTCTGTCTTCTCTGTCTTCTCTGTCTTCTCTGTCTTCTCTGTCTTCTCTGTCTTCTCTGTCTTCTCTGTCTTCTCTGTCTTCTCTGTCTTCTCTGTTCTCTCTGTCTTCTGTCTCTTCTCTGTCTTCTCTGTCTTCTCTGTCTTCTCTGTCTTCTCTGTCTTCTCTGTCTTCTCTGTCTTCTCTGTCTTCTCTGTTTTCTCTGTTTTCTCTGTCTTCTCTGTTTCTCTATCTTTTCTGTTTCTTGTCTTCTCGTCTTCTTGTCTTCTTGCTCTTCTTGTCTTCTTGTCTTCTTGTCTTCTTGTCTTCTTGTCTTCTTGTCTTCTTGTCTTCTTGTCTTCTTGTCTTCTTGTCTTCTTGGTCTTCTAGTCTTCTTGTCTTCTTGTCTTCTTGTCTTCTTGTCTTCTTGTCTTCTTGTCTTCTTGTCTTCTTGTCTTCTTGTCTTCTTGTCTGTCTTGTCTCTTGTCTTCTTGTCTTCTTGTCTTCTTGTCTTCTTGTCTTCTTGTCTTCTTGTCTTCTTGTCTTCTTGTCTTCTTGTCTTCTTGTCTTCTTGTCTTCTTGTCTTCTTGTCTTCTGTCTTCTTGTCTTCTTGTCTTCTTGTCTTCTTGTCTTCTTGTCTTCTTGTCTTGTCTCTTCTTGTCTTCTTGTCTTCTTGTCTTCTTGTCTTCTTGTCTTCTTGTCTTCTTGTCTTCTTGTCTTCTTGTCTTCTTGTCTTCTTGATCTTCTTGTCTTCTTGTCTTCTTGTCTTCTTGTCTTCTTGTCTCTTGTCTTCTAGTCTTCTTGTCTTCTTGTCTTCTTGTCTTCTTGTCTTCTTGTCTTCTTGTCTTCTTGTCTTCTTGTCTTCTTGTCTTCTTGTCTTCTTGTCTTCTTGTCTTCTTGTCTTCTTGTCTTCTTGTCTTCTTGTCTTCTTGTCTTCTTGTCTTCTTGTCTTCTTGTCTTCTTGTCTTCTTGTCTTCTTGTCTTCTTGTCTTCTTGTCTCTTGTCTTCTTGTCTTCTTGTCTTCTTGTCTTCCTTGTCTTCTTGTCTTCTTGTCTTCTTGTCTTCTTGTCTTCTTGTCTTCTTGTCTTCTTGTCTTCTTGTCTTCTTGTCTTCTTGTCTTCTTGCTCTTCTCTTGTCTTCTTGTCTTCTTGTCTTCTTGTCTTCTTGTCTTCTTGTCTCTCTCTGTCTTCTTGTCTTCTTGTCTTCTTGTCTTCTTGTCTTCTTGTCTTCTGTCTTCTTGTCTTCTTGTCTTCTTGTCTCTTGTCTTCTTGTCTTCTTGTCTTCTTGTCTTCTTGTCTTCTTGTCTTCTTGTCTTCTTGTCTTCTTGTCTTCTTGTCTTCTTGTCTCTGTCTTCTGTCTTCTTGTCTTCTTGTCTTCTTGTCTTCTTTTATTTTTCAGTTATTTGATAAATTTTGTTTTGTTTTCTTAGACATCCCCAATGCAATCTAACTTCGATACAATCGCAGTTTGGAAATGAGACTGCAAGTATGTTTACAACAACCGTGAGCCTTCAACTAGGATTAAAGCTGCATCGTTCCTCACTCCTATCTCCGGTCACCCTCCTTCCACATTTCCCACATTGAATAAACCCAACGAACCGCCACCACACACCATTGTGACCGTTTTGCGTGCGGAAAATCCAATGAAGCGCAAAACCTCTGACAAATGTGGTTGATACTGCGTTGGACGCTGCATCCGCCTGTGTCGAGGTGCTGGTGGTGGTGTCGACCGAAAGACGATGATTAGGGCGACATTAAGGCGCTAACAAACATCCGCCTTCGGGGCGAGCAACTCGGTGCCCGGTGCTCGGTGATGATGTAATCCGCACAGTGCACCGCGTGACCGATGTGCATCGTTACATTTTCTTGGCTTGGTTCCCTCGGAGGATACTGGACAGGGAATTAGGCAATCGCCTCACCCTCATCCTTCCCAGGACAAACCAGGATGGGAAACTATTTTCTCATCCCGTCAAGCGTTCGCAAATTTCTGGCGCTGGCTGGCTGCAAATTGCTAATGGGACCTTTGCGAACTGCAACTGCAGTTGACTGACGACCATCTAATCCGTATTGTTTAATTGAGTTACAATCGAAAATTGAATTTTACATAATAATACCGTCACGCTGGCTGGCTGCTGGGAGGCTGGATTACAGAGAATCAAATCCGAAATCGGACCATACCAAGTGGGACAACAACACAACCGCAACTGTGTTGTGGATGGGCAGGCTGGTAGGTGCGGGTGGGGATCAATCTGGATCCTATTAGGTGTGCATCATTCATATTCTGCTGACATTTAATTGAATTTTCCACAGCCAAACTATCTCCGGTTTCCGTCCTCGTTCTAGGTCTGGGGATGGGCAGAGGAGATTTGAGCCTGTTGGCTCAACTTTCCAGTAATGTCCGGTTCGATTGGACCGGAATAAATGTGAGTTGGTTAGCTGTGATTGCTTCTGGCAATTGTAAAGCAATTATGTAAGAGGATTGTAGTTTTTGTAATGGGATCCTTGAAACAAAGGCTACGTGGAATAGGGCCACTTAATGCAATAAGGTTGAAGAAAACGTCATATCATATCATCGTCAATCGTCATCAATGGAAATTCGCAAAATCAGTTTTCTTCAGTTTTGCATGTTTTGCCTTTCTCGTACACTAAGTGTACTAGAAAGGCTATATGTTCACTCAAAAAACGATTTTTCGCAAAAAGGCTCGGAGGATCAAGTCGCATATACCAACCAACTTAGATCGACGAATTGAGATGATGTCTATGTGTGTGTATGTATGTATGTATGTGCGCAAAATAAGTTCACTCACTTTTAAGGCACTTCCCATTGGAATTTTTTGGATTATAGCTCGAATAGAACCGGAATTTTACCACATGGGTTGCTGTTGAAAATGGTCCGGATCGGTCAAGGCGTTCCAGAGTTATGACCATTATGTGAACCGTGTCTAGCATCTGGCTCGAGTGGTTTCTCCAAGTGGTCAGTAATCGCGTGTGGACCTCTGACCTGTCGTCCTGGAACGAATCAGACCCCTGAAAATGAGTGTCCCTTCTGGCCAATATTAGCAGAGTAATCAGACTATCCGTCAATCGCGACGCTTATATGCTACTATCCGCTCACCACCGGGGATCCGAGACCCAGAGCCTCCACGCAGACACCCGTTTAATCTCTGCTAGACCAAGCGGTCTCCGAACCAAGACGTCTGTCCCATTGAATGATCAAGTTTGACACCTCCCTCATTCACCGATCGAGGGAGCGACCTATTGTCATCGATATATGATACCTCCACACCGGGGCCTGAGGAATGGCCAGCTACACTTTATCAACACCCGCCCGGCATGCTTCCACCTCGCCAAGTAACCATTAGCACTATATTTCGCCTTTTTGGCCTTATAGAGCTATTATACGTCCAATATAGAGCAGTTCACTCTCCCACTAGCACTGTATTGGCACGCAAGGCTGGATAATAGTGCCATATGGTTACTTGGATGTGCACCGCTAGAAACGCATGAATAAACCTACATACTTAATTTGAAATACCGTGTTCGTTAATTTTTTGACGAAAATAGAACAGCTTAATGCAGCTACACTGCATTGTTTACCTTTTGCACCCGGTTTTGACAATTGGTATACTGAGCCTCAGTAAAATCGATTACCAAAGCTACCGAAATAGTTCTGCTGTTCTATTTTCGCCAAAAAAGTGCTGAACAGGCAATTCAGAATTGAGTGTGTAAATAAATTATAAATATCCTTTTTTTGTAGGCTTCCCGCCTCCGAAAACTCCTCCACCCAGAAAACTCCCTGGGACCCGGGAGTCAAAAGAAGCCTTGCGATGCTGGGAGCTATCGCTGGCTAAACCAGCAGCTTGGGGCTTAAGCATATCCTCTTCTGGGCCGGCGCAATCGATTCCCGGGGTCAAAAGTTGTTTCATATGAAAGGTGTTCATACATGTTTGTATGAATTCGATGATTGATTGAGTGAGTTATTGAATAGATGAGTAGCTTGATAATTGGCTATTTTTTGGCGTACAAATGAGCACACATGCAGCTTTCATCTCAGACCAAGCTTGTCGGGGAGGTCGTCTTCTTCTTGGAGTAATGTCCCCAAATGAGAGAAAGTCAGTTTCTCAGTAGTTATTAACTGGGAGCTCCCTCTGCCAAATTGCATTTCCATATCTTGCTACACCAAGATACTCGATACCCAAAGAAGTCAAGGAAATTTTCGTTATGAAAAGAATCTGGATTGACCGGGAATCGAACCCGTCATCCTTTTCAATTTTCTGTGTGTCTTCTGGGTGCCTTTCGGTTATCTTCTGGATATCTTCTGGGTGTCTTTTGGGTGTCTTCTGGGTGTCTTCTGTGGGCCTTCTGAGGTTCTTCCAGGTGTTTTTTTTTTTTGCTGTCTTCTCGGTGTACCCCCAGTCTTTTATGTTCCATCCAGGTGTCTTCTACGTGTATTTTAGGTGATTTCTACGTGTTTTCTAGGTGTTTTCTGGGGATCTTCTGGATGTCTTCTAGGTATCTTCTGGGTGTCTTCTGGATGTCTTCTGGGCGTTTTCTAGGTGTCTTCCGGGTATCTTCAGGGTGTCTTTGGGATATCTTCTGAGCTAGCTTCTGAGTGTCTTCTGGGTGTCAACTGGGTGTCATCTGGGTATCTTCTGGATATCTTCTGGGTGTCTTTTAGATGTTTTCTGGCTGTCTTCTGGGTTCTTCTAGGTTTTTCCTAGGTGTTCTCTAGGTGTCTTCTGAGATTCTTTTGGGTGTTTTCTGGGTGTCTTCTGGGTATATTTCAGGTATCTTCGAATGTCTTTTTGGTGCCTTCTGATTGCCTTCTGGCTGTCCTTTGGGTGTTTTCTGGGTTTTCTGGTTGTCTTTTTTTATTCGTTTATTTGGAAGGCTCGGGCGCCTTCTGGTTGTCTTCTAGGTATCATTTGGGTGTTTTTCGGCTGTTTTCTGGGTGTCTTCTGGGTGTCCTTTGGGGTGTCTTCCAGATGTCTTTTGGGTGTTTTTTGGCTGTCTTCTGGGTGTCTTCTGAGGGTCTTTTATGTTTCATCCAGGTGTCTTCTACGTGTATTTTAGGTGTTTTCTAGGTGTCGTCCGGGTGTCTTCCGGGTGTCTTCTGGGTTTCTTTTGGGTATCTTCTGGATGTCTTGTAGGTGTCTTCTGGGAGTCTTCTGGGTGTCTTTAGAGTGTGTTTTGGGTGCTAAATAGATGGAGAACTAAATCTCAAAAACATCTGGGAATCTTTTGACTCATTGATCCATAACTCAGTTCAGGAACCTAATATTGAAATGTGGTGTTCAGCAAAATTGTAGATTATTATTTTTCCTCCAATTATCACCACGGACGCTATAGTCTAATTCTTATACATACGGCGCTAAAGCGCTAAAACAACCTAGTACTCAAACTAAACGATCAAAAATCCGATTTCTTAGTTCGTAGTTAGTACTAACACTTTTACAACATTTCGATAGAAGGCTTCTGAACTGAGTTAAAAACAAATAAGCGTATGTTGAAAAAAAAAAACATCATGGACAAAAATGAAACTTAGAAAATAAGCAATATATTATTTATGCTGATCTACAGTCGCTCGTTTTGTTAATAATTAAGACATTCGAAAGTCCTCCAAATAATTTGGTTTTCTTGATTTTTATTGAGTTTCTGTTAAATATGAACCCTACATGTAAAGAAAGTCATAACATTCTGAGAACCTTTGTACCAATTTGTAAGGTAATAAAAAAATGTCCTTTAGTAGGTAGGTAAAAAAAAATATTGATAATAATCGCTAAGATGTGAACATATCAGTATAAATCTCATACGGTCGAAATGAAATAGATATGATTTTAATGTAAATAGCCCACACTGGCAGTTGAGACAAATTTCCTTTTTCCTTCACGCACACTTATCTTTGTATCTACATGTTTTTTTTTTTGCTTTCTCCATATTATCAGCAGTGCATGATTGCAAAACTTAATTGTAGAATACTATTAACTATACTTGTTAACTAGCGCTACCAAGCGGTGAAAGCGCCAACTAATTACTGAATCTTCAGATTGCTCTTGACTTTCCAAAGAACTTTATCGAAGACAACATTCTGTGCTTTGGATCCCGAGATAGAGAAGTTTGAAACAGTTGATAGGATTTTCTCGGCTCTGGCAGTCTGAGTGGGTAGCAAAAGGCTGTTTTATTCCTACACCCAACGTTTCGGTTATATTTATTTAACCTTCTTCAGGGAATCTATAAAAGCACCAACAAACTACAGTGCCGCTCAAGCTAGTTGACACCTATGCAGTAAGACCATTGGCACAATATTTTATAAATCATAAATGTTAATCTCTCGTTCGTACCCTCATAGTCATAGCAAAAGTAGCCGCCATGATATTTACAAGACAAACAAATGTAGAGCTTCACACCACTTAACAAAAAAGCTAACTCCTGTAAGTAGCACTATGGGGAAAATGTTCAAAAATAGGGTTGTAAATTAGGAAATTGTTTTTGAAAATATTTTAGGTTCCCTGAAGAAGGTTAAATAAATATAACCGAAACGTCAGATGTAGGAGCAAAACAGCCTTTTGCTACCCACTCAGACTGCCAGAGCCGAGAAATTCCTATTATCTGTAGAATCCGCAGTCGTAAAATCACATGTTGAAGTTTTAAACGTAGCGGAGATAACTACCTAATTTTTGACTCGCCAGATTGCTCTTGACTTCTTGAAGAACTTTGCCGAAGACAACTCTCTTCTATCTGATCTGGATCCCAAGATAGAGAAGTTCAAATTTCACTTGCCAACTAGCGCCACTAACTGCTGAAATTACCAACTAATTGGTGACTCATCAGATTGTTCTTATCTTCTCGAAGAATTTTGCCGACTACAAAACTCTTCTATTTGCTCTGGATCCCGAGATAGAGAAGTTTATATACCTGTCAACTTGTGCCACCTAGCGGCAAAATCACCAACTAATTGATGACTCACAAGAGAGCTCTAGGGAACTTTGCCGAAGACGCCACTTTTTCCATCTGCTCTGAATCGAGAGATAGAGAAATTTGAAACTTTACATACTTGACAACTAGCACCACCTAGCCGCAAAGGAACATACTTACCTTACCGGTCAGGCTAAGGCCGGGGTGGCCTCTGCTGTACATAGTAACCGCCTCCATTCCACTCGGTTCATGGCTGTTTGTCTCCAGTTCCGCACTCTGCGTAGGGTCCGCAGATCGTCCTCCACTTGGTCGACCCACCTAGCTCGCTGCGCTCCACGTTTTCTTGTACCGGTCGGACGACTCTCGAGAACCATTTTAGTCGGGTTACTATCCGACATCCTGATGACGTGACCCACCCACCGTAGCCTCCCGATTTTCGCGGTATGGACGATGGTTGGTTCTCTCAGCAGCTGATGCAGCTCGTGGTTCATTCGCCTTCTCCAAGTCCCGTCTTCCATCTGCACTCCGCCGAAGATGGTACGCAACACTTTCCGTTCGAAAACTCCAAGGGCGCGTTGGTCCTCTGCACGTAGGGTCCATGTTTCGTGCCCATAGAGGACGACCGGCCTAATCAGCGTTTTGTAGATGGTTAACTTCGTGTTACGGCGAACTTTATTCGATCGTAGAGTTCTGCGGAGTCCAAAGTAAGAACGATTTCTTGCCACAATGCGCCTCTGAATTTCTCTGCTGCACATTGGAGTAAATCACATCAAAACCTGATCATAAGTGGAAAAACTCAAAATGAAGTAATTGGGTTTTCCGTTGTGTTTTTGCCAAGTGTAGTTATCGTGTAATCGTTTGACAGCTAAGCAGTGTACAAATGTTTTGTTTACGCTTATCAGAAGAGGTTAAGTGAAGCTGAAGTTTAGCCGTTTTCTTTGATATAACTCACAGCGCGTGCTAGTTTTGACCGTACAAAGTGAATGAAATTGATAGTCAATCAATTCAACAACGCAGTTTGTTAAAGAAGGTTAATGTTGTTATTCTGTTAATTTGAAACTCAAACAAATTGACGTTGAATTTACATACAATATATGAAAATATTGAAAAAAATATTTGATGGAATCCTTTACCGTACATTCAAAATGAAATAAGTTGATTTTCCGGCTGTTTCCGGAAAATCTGCGTTTAGTGTATGATAAAACTATTGTTCCTCTTTCAAATGCAGAAAGAAAACCTTCCGGATGTTTCCGATTTCAAAAGTTGCAACACTTTGAAAAAATCGTGATAATTATATTATTATATGATATTATTTGCCTTAAAACACTATTTGGCCCTCTGAACGTATTTTTGCTGAAATCTAGAACTCAACAGCTTTCACGCAAAAAAAAAAGAAGTTTAAAATCGGTCAACTGGTTCGAAAGTTGTGATTTTTTGAAAAATTTTAGTTTCGAAAAATCTTGTTTTTTACAATCATAAAATTGGTCACCCTAATGACGAAATAAAAAAATACGAAAACTATGAAATACGTTTCATTACTAATTTGGGTTGCATTTGGGTTGTGAAAATGCGTCAAAATAATTTTGATCAGTTTTGATGTACTAGGTGCTCCACTGTGTGCTGGTGTCGTTGTCGGCGGTCACCAGTGAGCCCAAGTACACGAATTCTTCAACCGCCTCGATTTCATCACCGTCGATATGAATTCGGGGTGGCGGGCGCGGTGACTCCTCCCTGGAGCCCTTTGTTATCATGTACTTTGTCTTCGACCTATTAATGACTAATCCGATTCGCCTGGCTTCACTCTTTAGTCAGATGTACGTTTTCGCCATCGTCTCAAATTTACGAGCAATAACATCAATATCATCGGCGAAACCAAGCAGCTGAACGGACTTCGTGAAAATCGTCCCATTCGTGTTTATCCCCGCTCTCCTTATTACACCCTCTAAAGCAATGTTGAACAGCAAGCACGAAAGACCATCACCTTGCCGTAACCCTCTGCGAGATTCGAAGGGACTCGAGAGTGTCCCTGATACTCGAACTACGCACATCACTCGATCCATCATCGCCTTGATCAACCGTATCAGTTTATCCGGGAATCCGTATTCGTGCATAATCTGCCATAGCTGTTCTCGATCGGTTGTATCATACGCCGATTTGAAATCGATGAACAAGTGATGTGTGGGCACGTTGTATTCGCGGCATTTCTGCAACACCTGGCGGATGGCGAACATCTGGTCCGTTGTAGCGCGTTCACCCATAAATCCAGCCTGATATTGCCCCACGAACTCTCTTGCAATCGGTGATAGACGGCGGCATAAAATTTGAGAGAGTATCTTGTAGGCAGCGCTCAGTAGTGTGATTACGCGGTTGTTCCCACAATCCAACTTGTCGCCCTGGGACACACGATGCCTTCCATCCATTCCTCCGGTAATACTTCCTCCTCCCAAATCTTGGTAATGACCCAGTGTAGTGCTCTCACCAGTGCTTCTCCACCGTATTTTAGAAGCTCGCTTGGTAGTTGATCTGGTCCAGCGGCCAACCTCCTCCTCAATCTCTTGAAGGTCAGGGGCCGGTAGTCTTTCGTCCTGTGCACATACTCCTAGATCTGTTACCACGCCACCTTCGGTACTTGCAACGTCGCCATTGAGGTGCTCATCGTAATGCTGCCGCCACCTGTCGACCACATCACGCTCGCTCGTGAGAATATTCCCGTGATTATCTCGGCACATGTCGGCTTGTGGCACAAAGCCTCTGCGCGAGCGGTTCAGCTTCTCGTAGAACTTTCGTGTGTCTTTAGTGCGGTACAGCTCTTCCATCGTTTCGCGATCTCGTTCTTCCTGCTGGCGCTTCTTAATCCGGAAGACTGAGTTCTGCCTGTTCCGCGCCTGTCTGTAACGTGCCTCATTCGCTTTTGTACGGTGTTGCAGCATTCTCGCCCATGCTGCATTCTTCTCGTTTTTCAACTGTTCACATTCGCCGTCGTACCAGTCGTTTCTGTGATTCGGAGTCGCGAAGCCTAGTGCTGTAGCCAAGGTACTACCTATGGCGGATCGGATGTCCCTCCAGCCATCTTCAAGTGTAGCTGCGCCAAGCTGCTCTTCCGTTGGTAGGGCCACTGCTAACTGCTGCGCGTAGTCTTGAGCCACTTCTACGTTACGAAGTTGCTCGATGTTGAGCCGCGCGGCGTTCGACTTCGACGCGTGGTGATAACTGTCGAAAGTTTTGAGCGCATGCATAAAGCGACTAAGTAGTGATCCGAATCTATATTCGCACTGAGGTATGTGTGGACGT
This sequence comes from Aedes albopictus, assembly GCF_035046485.1. Taxonomy (NCBI): domain Eukaryota; kingdom Metazoa; phylum Arthropoda; class Insecta; order Diptera; family Culicidae; genus Aedes; species Aedes albopictus. Next base: position 40,391,815 of record NC_085136.1, read on the forward strand.
TGGTTATATCTGAGAAGAATTTACCGTCGATTAGAACGTGGTCGATTTGGTTTTCTGTTTGATGGTCGGGTGATCTCCAGGTGGCTTTGTGGATATCTTTGCGGAGGAAGAAGGTGCTTCGGACTACCATACCACGGGAGGCTGCAAAGTTTACGCATCGCTGGCCGTTATCATTCATTACGGCGTGCAGGCTGTTTTGCCCGATTACCGGTCTGTACATTTCCTCCCTTCCTACCTGCGCGTTCATGTCGACATAAACGATTTTCACGTCACGCGGCGAGCAACCATCGTATGTTTGCTCTAACTGCGCGTAGAACGCTTCTTTCTCGTCATCGGGTCTCCCTTCGTGTGGGCAGTGGACGTTGATGATGCTGTAGTTGAAGAAACGCAAAGGAACATACTAATTATTAAATCACCGGATTTCTCTTGACTTCTTGTAGAGCTTCGTCGAAGACTACACTTTTCTATCTGCTCTGGAGCTCCGCAATCTCTGGAGTTTGAAACTTTACTTGAAAACTAGCGCCACCTAGCGACGAAATCATCAACTAACTGTTGAATCACCAGATAGCTCTTGACTTTCTGAAGAACTTTACCGAAGACGACACTCTTCTATTTGCTCGAGATCGCGAGCTAGAGAAGTTTAAAACTCCACTTGTAAACCAGCGCCACCTAGCGACAAAATCCCATAAGCTCTGGGATTTCTACATCATGCCCAGTCAACCAGTAATCGTATAAGATGTTTCATAAGATGTTAAAGTGGAGGCGATATACGTACATTTTACATGCGCCTAAATGGAGGCATGCACGTATATGGCCTCCACTTTGTCATCTTATGCATCATATTATACGATTACTGGTTGTCTGGGTGGTCTGTCGTGTAATAGGTGACCGTGTAGTGATGAATAAACACGTATAGTAGGAATCTAGACATTACTACGTTTACGCAAAAATCAGCATAGGTATCTGTGGTTCCGTGTCAAAATTTTAGCTCAACCCATCAAAACAAACTATAGTTACAGCAAAAAGCATCTCAAACTTGGTAATGTTGTATGAAAATAGGCCTTTGTCCGGTTAATTATGCACCACAGTGTATATCTTCCATGTTCAATATTAGGTACGTTGAAATTTCAGAAAGGTGAACCAGCGGCTGGCAGAAAGCCGCTTTAATAAAGACATTTTTTCTCCGGAATGGCGCGAAAGGGTTATCTGGAGGCCAAAATGTAAACAAGGCGACTACTTTGTCTCTTCTATTTACTTTCAATCAATCAATGATATTTGTCATAGAAAAATTTGCTTGTGATGAGTAATCTCTTTGCAAGAAAATTTTCTTTTCTTCTAGTCTAGTCTAGTCTAGTCTACACATACACAGCCATTCATTGAAAGAATCCTGGAAAATGAAAGGATCGACTACTCCTATAATTTTTCTTGTCATTATTAATGATTGCAGTGCATCAGGGATGCATTACAAGCATTAAAGCGGCCAGGCCTACTGTGCAGCGTTGTGTTTTTTATTGTAATCAGAAAACGGGGACATCTCGTACCAACCGTTCCGTGAAAAATGAGAATAATATACCGCTTCGTTGGAAGTGACTTTGCTAAGAATGTTAATGTCACTCCATGTCCTCTGGAATCCTGGGATGGGACAACGGTATTTCCCCCGTATGCCCTGGCTCGCAAGCCTAGGCTTAAGCGCCTTTACCCGCTCTCTGAAACGAATTCAAAAGTTATGGTATCCAGCCCTCCCCAAATGAACATTAATCCGTAATATTTGGTTATTATTTACACGAGTATAAACAGAAACAAAATCAGAAAGATCTCACCATATTGTAACCAATTGGGGCCTTGGCAATAAAGCAAGATTGTTTCAAGCTGATCAGGTAAAATCAGCGTTAGCAACACACTATAGCAATTTCGCCTTATTGAAACTCAATCAAGATACTTTTTTGTTTAGCAGCTTTTTCTCGTGAACCAAAAAATATCACTTGGAAATCCACTTGCACTTTCATTGTTATTTAGTCCACAGGGATTCAATGAACCTAACACAAATTGCGAAAGCATTTTCTGCACCACAAGATAATACAAGGAGCAGACCCACTTTCATTCGCGGAAAAAAAAAAACTATAAGCTTGGCATAAACCCGTAGCACCACCAGCCTTTCCATAAACCATGCGGAAGAATCACTTCTTTAAGTAACAGTTTTCTCCTCTACTCTAGATATTTTCCTCTCAAACCGGCCGAATAAATAATAAACGCGGAAACGAACAAAACGTGACAGCTAGTTGAAAAATCCAACCGTTCGCGCGCGCAGCCTACTGTGATCTCCGCAAGAAAATTTTCTTTTCTTCGAAGAAAAAGTGCGCCGGAATTCGCCTACTGGTTCAATTCTGATACTGATTCTGCGCTGCAATTCCGTTGGGCGGGTAGTTCTGGTGGTGAACGCATTGAGAAGCTAGGTAATTGGGTTCTTTAGGGGTATCAGGATTATTTCATAATCGGATTCTCCGCCCAAAAATTAGTCGAAATCCAAAATTTCATAATTTTTGGAGTCCGGGAACTATTTTTAAAATTCATTTAAAGTTTGTATGGGGAAATTTTTTTGTTCGGGTCGAACTGTCACTTTATCGATTGAACTGTCATTCTATCCACGAAAATTAAAACTGTTTTGTTGATTTAACCATCAAAACAAAGGTATTGGAATCCAATAAAAACACGTTATACTCAGAAAAATGAGCTCTTTCGATTAGGCTATAGAAAATAGCAATATTTTATTCACTAAACAACCCAATTGCTGCAAATCTCCAAACTGTGGCAGGATCGATTCCGTTAGTACAGTGACCCCACACCGATGAATCACCTTAATTTTTGTACACTATTTATGAATCACCATGTTGATCAAATGGAGTGATCCATAAACTGTGGTCATTTTTTCCGATTCATAAATTGTAGGGTCACTGTATATTGATCTGATTAGTCCCAAGCAGCATTGCTAAAGTCGAGCTTTCCGTTGGAGTAACATTATTTTTTTTGCATGTCCGTGCTGCTGGTCTTTCGATGTCAAGAAGTTCCCAGGTAGAGTTCTCAACAGAGTTTTGCATAGAAATTTAACCTCAATTTTCTCCCCGAGAGAGGAAAGAATGGCAACGAACGGGAATCAAAACAAACCACCGGAAACTGTCAAAACTAGTGTGGGATAGAAGAGGACAGGAAGAACGTGAGTGAACCCGACGTTCATTCGTGACGTCATCGTGCAAAGCTGCGTCAAAAACTTCATCTCATTTGATAATCATTCAAAGTTCAATAGCGACAAATGAACTGTACCTGAGATAAAGTTTTAGACGTAGCTTTGCACGATGATGTCACGAATGAACGTAAGGCTCACTCACGCTATTCCTGTCATTTTATCTCCCACACTAGTTTTGACAGATTCCGGTGGTTTGTTTTGATTCCCGATTGTTGTCCGATCGGGGAGAAAATTGAGGTTAAATTTCTATGCAAAACTCTATGGATATGCCTTTGAAACGAATTTTGGCTTCTTCTTTGCCGGCTGCATTCGTGTTCCCATTATTGGCGTATCAACAGCATCCTCAGAATCTGTCAACGCCTCGATTTTTTGCATAGCGTATTCTGCTCTATCGAAAGTAAGTAGCCGCTTTTCCAACTACCAACGAGTTCACTGCATCTGCACAAGTTCATGCGGATTGCGGAGTGTGGTTGGGAAAGGTTTATTTTTGGCGTACAGTGATAGATTGATAAACAAGACGAATTTGTCGACAAGACGAATTTGACTACGAACCGGAATCCGACCCCCAGGATTTACTGCCATAAATTCACTGCAGAACATCCTGAAGAGCCATATTTCTTTAGGCATAGAGTGCTGAGAGCACAAAGGGTGAACCAGACCAAGGATGATCTGGCGAACAATAGACGTGACCTCGGAATCAAATATCAAAACACAATACAACTTATAAATATAATAAAGAGAGAACGCATTGGGGTCATCAACAGGGAAATGTCATCATGCAAAATGCAATTCATTACAACATATTTCGTCATTTATCGAAACCATTCTCGTTTTGATTTATTCAAAAAACCACCTTCTCATTCCATCCGTTCATTCGAGTATGCAACAAACAAAAAATATACAATTACAATTAATGGTAAACTGAGGAATCAATGGAAATTAAACTAATGACAGTACTGCTTTAGGCAAATTAGTTACAATATTTTTTTTCTTCGTTTCATCAAACTTTTTTTCTCACATTAGTTTTTGGTCTAACAAATGCCAAACTTTCGCCCACCCGTCTGCAGGCGGATGGACGAAAGCTCCAAATAAATTATGTACAAACAAACGCGTCGTCGTCGTCGTCGTATTGGATTTTTGATTGAGTTCGACTTACAAATACATATGTATGGTAGTAGCACAAGTTCTTACCTAGATGAACGCGATCGCTTTAAAACCTACTCATCGTAATTACTTAAGAAGAAGTTGAAGTTGAAATTGATTGTTGACTTTTTGTGATTTTCTTTTGTTTAATGGGGCCTTAAACCTACAAATACTTATTGTACCAATACAACACTACCACAATTAAATTCTACCCCATTTCGGGGGAGGGAACGCGCGCGTATTCAATAGTCAAAAGCAGAAAAATACATACGAAAAAACCTTACGTCACAAAGTTAAATATAGTTGTATGATTTTTTTTGTAAGTATAAGATGTATATATAAGTAGACACCGTAGTCCTAATTTGTCGTTCGTTACTCTTTTTTGTCAATTTTTAAAATAAATATTTACAGTGTATCTCTATATCGGGGGCGTAAAACGCGGCAGCCGCGGTTTCCGTTTGTATCCGTTTGCTCTTATGTTTTTGTTTTTAAATCGCTTCGATTCCTACCGTTTATAAACGTTTTTTTTTGTTCCTCGCTTCGACGGCAACCTTGAGTGCTTCGTTTCTCTTTGTTTGCGTTTTGTTCTGTTTGTTTGTGTATAGAAATATTTCGCACTTTAAAAATTAAGAAAAAAGAAGTCATGATATCACAATTGCGCTTGTCTTTGTTTTGTTTTCCGCCTTTCCACTTCGGATCGGGAAGGGGCCTTACTTGCTAGAGGGGGTCACAATATGCTTATGTTTTTTTTTCAATTCGCTTAAACAACTAACAGCTTCATCTACTAGTTTGTCTTTTTCTGTTCGTTATAATTCGATAATGGTATAAATAGTTATTTGTTAGTTTGTTCGGGTCTTGTCGCGACAAGATTCCAGATGGACTTACACGCTAGGAAAAATCGTGAGAAAAACGTGGTTTTGTTTTGTCTTTTGATCAGATGCTTTGGTTTGTCACAGCTATTCCGATGAACTTACTTGAAGTATATAGATACAAAGAGAGAGGGGTCTCGAGAATAACTGCTTTATGTACAAGGTTTGTTTTGTTCCTTACGGTTTGTAATTTGTATAATTGCTCGTAGTTTGTTCGCTCCAAAAAAATGCTTCCAAAAATTCAATTGTCAACAAACAATTTGACGTTTTGCGTATTTGCGTTTGTTGCCTAGTTACGAAACCTGTGAAGAAGGAAGAGAAGATAGGGAGGTAATCCTGTTAGTGATATTTATGTTAAGACTGATTTCCATCTATCGAAGGGTAATGTTTTCATCGAACTTACCATCCTCAACAGCCATCATCCGGGTTTGAGCTCGGGGCCCGAATTCAGCGAAGAACCCGAAGCCCACCACTCATGCACCATCTTTTCCGATCAAAATCCAAACACGTTTCTAATGGTTTCCGGCAGGAGACGACCCATCGACAACACGATTCAACACGACTCGCTCTGTTCCGACTCACATACGCACGCACTGCTCCAACGCTCGCTCCATCGGAGCTAGGGAGAGCGAGAGGCGTGTGCAACACGAGGAGAGAGCGCCAAAACGGATGAATCATTCCATCGCATCGCAATCTGTTCGACGGCAGCGAAAAAAGAGAAAGAGAACCAAAACAAAAGAAAGTTAAATCGATGCCATTTCGCACACTAGACGCTCGTTAACTGGCGGCGGGAAACCCCAGTCGCTCCCGGTACGTACCTCTCGTCCAGCTTAATTTAATAGCACCAAAAATTCACAACTCGCTCCATTTACGACGACGCTTACAGCTAACAGTTCCATTGGCGCCCGCAGTGTCGTCGTCGGTCACAGTAGCTACAGCAGCACCAGTGACCTTCCTAGTGGTCGTGAAAGCACCAGTCTCCATCGTCCTTGACCTAGTTTCTCGCTGGTGCTTTTGCTGCCGTGCCACCGCCGTCGGCTTCCGCCTGCTCCGACGATGACGACCCGAAGGCTCCTCTCGTTTATTCCTAGTGGTTGTTGAAGTAGTGGTAGTGGTAGTAGTAGTAGTAGTATCAGTAGTCCTGGCACGTTTTTGGCTAATGTTATCGTCGATGGTGGTGCTGATGGTGCACCAGCACCAGCACCGGCTATCTAGTAGGACGGTTGTGGCGGCAGTCGTCTGGCACCGATGATGTTGTCAGTAGAACCGCCGGAACAGATAGCAGAGCTTTTTACACAGCAGGCACGGCTCGGAGGTGGGCGGCAGGGCTTTGGGGCTTGGCGAGTGTTGCGCGAGGGACGCTGTCGGGTAAGAGAAGAGAATGTGGGGAATATGCGATTAGTTACGATGCAAGTGAAGGTCACGGGAAGGATGCGCTTTCTAAATGTTCAAGGGCAGGAGAGCTAGAGAATTTCAGTACTAGATAAATTTCTTCTTACAGGGTACACTCAGCGAAAAAAAACTAGCGAAATTCATCGAAATACCTTATGAAAATTTGCTATAACTAATTCTTATGTCATCCATAAGAATACCTTATGGAAATTGATCGTGCTTGTTATGACAAATTTCATAAGATAGACTTATGGAAAGAACAAAAAAATCTTAAAATGATGCAGACTGGATTCGATCCATGAACGTCGGGATCACCGAGCCTGTGTTTTATCCACACGGCTACCGACGCTTGAGAATACCATGTTGCTAAACATGAATAAAAGCCAAGCTGTGAGACGATTTTACGTCATAGAGTGACCTTATGAAATTCATCCGAATCATTATGAATTATTTAAAGGCCGTTTCATAAGTTGGGCCTTATGGAAATCTTAAGGTTATTTGGTTGAGTGTATGTGTGCCATCAGTAATCTCATGCTCCCATATTCATTTTATTCGAAAACAAGCGAATACGGCACCAATTGATTCCATTCTTTTTGTTTTCATGGGTGTTCACCAATACCCTGTCTACTGATTTGTAATAAAAAAGCGTGGAGAACAAATTCTCTTCAATACCATTTTAGACCATTTTCCAGTTCCACGTTTTGGTTATAAGCTTTTTGTTGCAGGTTATGAGCCCAGGCATTGGTTTACAAGCAATACATTAGCTGGACTGGGTTAATAGAACGAAGGGAGTGGTGTATTCAGAGAAGTCATGTATGAAAGTAATCGAGTACCTACTAATAAGAGTTCGTTCAGGCGCTATCCATTAACAACATGGACCCCATGATGGACCCATTTATGCTCAACTAGTTTCGCGAAGAAGCTGCAAATTTTATCGGATGTTTATTCATACAGCAAGTTAAGTCCAGAAGGCATCTGGATAGCCATTCAAGATGAACAAGAGGAGGGCTCCTTGATCAAACAGATTTTCCGGCAAGTTGACAAACTTGCTAAGATTCTGGAAATATCTAGTGCACGTGTATGAGTCAGGGAGTTTAAATTCATACAAAAAATATTTTTCCAAGATTTCTCTTTAGAAGTTTTGCAGAATTTCTGAATTCCAACCAATTCTCTTGGAGTTTTCACGGGGATCCTAAAGGATTTCACCTCATGTTTACTTTGAGAAGTATAACTCTACCATAGAGCGTCCTGCAAAGTTTCCTCCGTTTCCTCTCGTTGGATTTTATCCCAGCACTCATCTCGGTATTTCTGCAGGACTCTCTTCCATGATATTGCTAACAAGAGAACAAGGAGCTAAAGAAAAGCTATTAGATCAACTAGATGTTTCCAGCAAACCGACAATTTTGATAAGATGCTGCAATTTCCAAGTAGGCGTTTTTTTTTATTTATTTATTTTATATCTTTATTAGATACACTTTCAGCCCTCGGCTGGGACGTCTCTCCCAAGTAGACGTGCCTTAGAGATACCTCCTTTCAAGATTTCTAAGAAGATTCATCCCGTGGTTTCTAACGGTTTCTCTCTTGGTATTCCTCCATGAACTTTTTAGAGACGAATGCCCCTTCAGGGTAAAATCTTTCTAAATAAAAAAAAATCCTCCTTGAAGTTCTCTTGGAGATTTTTCGGTACGAATCCGCAATTTTATCAAAATTTGACAAATTAGTTCAGAAATTTATCCCTAAAAAAATTAGGATTCTTGAACTTCCAATGATCTCTCCTGGACTTGTTCACGGAGATCATGCAGGATTTCTTACCATGCTTCTCTGCAGTGGTATTGTTCCCAGAACCCCATTCGAGATTGCATGAGGGTTTTATAAAAAAAAGAAAAAAAGTGGGATTTCTCCCAGTGTTTACCCCATAATGTCTCCTCGAGTGTCTCCAAGGAGATTTCACAAATGTCGTGGCAAAGTTTATCCCTCAATTGCTACAAGTTCAGAAATTTATCCCTAAAAAAATTAGGATTCTTGAACTTCCAATGATCTCTCCTGGACTTGTTTACGGAGGTCATGCAGGATTTCTTACCATGCTTCTCTGTAGTGGTATTGTTCCCAGAACCCCATTCGAGATTGCATGAGGGTTTTATAAAAAAAAAGAAAAAAAAGTAAGATTTCTCCCAGTGTTTACCCCATAATGTCTCCTCGAGTGTCTCCCGCAAAGTTTATCCCTCAATTGCTACAATAAATATTCCAGAGATTTTGCTTCGAGTTTCCCTAGAAAATTCTCTATTCCTTCCTCGTATTGCTTCCGGTTGTCTTCCAGAGTGTTATCAGGATTTATCCTAAGTTCGTCTGGAATTTCTTTTGATTTTGATTTCAGCATATTTATCATGGAATTATTCTCGCGATCTCTGAACATTTTCCTTTTTTTACTACTCTGATAGATACTCTCGGAGCTCTTGTCAGGATTTTTGCTGGAGTGTTTCTTGGAATTCTTCCTGACCTGCATAATTCCTATGAAGATATTCTCGGAGAAATTTTGGAAAAAAATCTGGGTCTCGAGAAGAAATCTAGAAAGATTTATAGCAGTAGAAACTTTGAAAAAAAAAATTAAAAAAACGGGGAAGTGTGAGGGAAACTCCTTCGAAAAAAAAACCTACGAAATTCCTTGCTAGAAGTTACTGGACAAATATCTTAAGAAATCCTGGTAGAAACTTGCGAGAAATATGCGAAGACTAATAGCAGGAATCCCGAGAAGAACTTTGGGAAAAAAATATTTTAAAAAAAACTTGAAGAAGTGGGAAAAACTACTGGGAGTGATTCTAGGCGGGAATATTTAGGAAGTGCAAAAAGAACACTGAAAACCTGTAAGAAAACCACGGGAAAAATCATGGGAGAAACCTCGCGAGGGAATACAGGAGAAATTCGTGGAACAACTTCTACAAAGGTTTCGCAAAACTATTGAGAAGCACATCCATAAAATCTCTTAGAGACGCTGTTGAAGAAACAATATGAATATTTTGGAAATATCCCCACGAGAAACCTGTGAACCGGGAAGTACTCCTGTTGGAACACCGTGAAAAAACTTCCACAGAAATCCTGCGAGGAATCCATTGGAAACTCCAGGAATAGCATACTCATAAAGACCAGCAAGGATCATCAAAATAAATTTCAGAAGAAACTCTAGGAGCAGATCCTGGAAAGCCTTTGGATGGAATCCTAGGAGAAACTTTTGGAGAAATTTTGAAAGGAACTGCAAAAAACTTTCAGGAAAAAAGAACATTGAACATTGAATAATTGAAGGAAAAACTCTAACAGATATCGTGGAGCAATTCTGTCGGAAAATAATGCAAAAAAAGAATCGAGAGAAATAAAAGAAGAAATAACAGAAGGGTTTCGAGGAAAATTCCTGAAAAAATGGAGGCAGTCCTCCGATTGACTTTGTAGATTTCCATAGATGAATGTTAGAATTTCAAAAAAGAATCGCTGGGCTAAATACTGAAAACTTCACAAGTAGTATCTACAACTGAATGTGTTGTTAACATAAATTGAGTACTTGCTATACATACGACTCAGAAAAGATTTTTTTTAATTTTTTCCACCCCAATTTCAAATTATTCAAAAACAGTTTCAAAATATTTAAACCGATTTTCATGTGCTGTCATGCAGCACGCTACCCTAGAAGCTCATTCGAAAAAAATACAAATAAAGCCAATTGCATTGATAAATTTAAGGAAAAACTCCAGTACATATCGTGAACAATTTCGTAAAAAAAAGCTGTGGAAGAATGTAAAGAACGAATTAGAAAAGGAATTCAACAAGGAATATGGAAGGGGTTTCAAGGAGAATTCCTGAAAAATAGGCAAAATCTGGGCTCTTCTGAAAACCTTACAAACAGTATATATAAGTAAATATATAGTAAACGTACGTAGTAATTCTTGGTTCTGTTTTTTTTTCCTGCTTAAATTTCAAATTAATCAAAAACAGTTTCAAAATGTATAAACCCCTTTTCATGTGTTGTCATGAGGCACGCAACCCTAAAAGCTTATTCACAAAAGGAACAAATAGAACAAATGCAATTAAAAAATAGTAGAAAAAAATACCTGTCAACATGAAACATTTTTGAAAAAAAAAAATGCTATTTTTTCTGCTTTGCCAGCGTTTTTTTTTATTTTAATTTTTTTTTTTGAAGATAAAAATATCAGAAAATCTGTTGTTTTCGTATCTAATTTAATCTAATCTTGTTAATTATCATAAAAAACTAGGAATACTTTGCTGTTACCTTTCTCAAATATTTTATGTGAATTTTTTTAGATCGTTAGGTAGGTATTTGGATTTTTTTTTGAATATTTGCTGATGGAATCTGTAGGAAGATTCCGTCATTGATTTCACGTAGAGATTCCACATTTTTTTTCTGTTGTTGAGTCCGTAACACATTATTTAAAAATCTTCTATCATGTGCGTCATTTTTTAAATATAACGAGAATATAAAAGTTGTATTACAAGGATTTTCCAAGGATGTAACTGCTTTTTTTTTTTTCAAAAATTGTATCCCAGAATTCATACTTCAAAACTATACTATTCTTCTGCCTCTATAAGCGTTCGTGAAGAATTCACAAAATCTAAAAAAAAAAAAACTTATTTTAAAACTTGACAAAACTACAAAACATTTTTTAACAATATTTCTCGCAAAAGTATAGATTTTTTTTTATTAAATCCAAGAATCTGCGAGCATATATTTAGCCTTTTGATAGCTGAATTATATAAAAAAAATTCAAAAACTATAAGTTTGGAATCACCTGGAATACTCAGCAAATATCTGAATGCTAAGATAAAAATTAATAAAAAAAATTGAGTCGCATGAATAATGCAAAAGCAAATATTCGATTTGTTTTAAGTCACAGTTCCCCCCAAAAGAATTCCCAAAATATTGAAGGACGAAAAAAAAACTTGACAACTAATGGCTTCATTTTCTATACAAAAATAGCAAAAAAATATCATTTTTATGAATAGTTGAATATTTTTTTATATTTATCAATACTTTTTTTTTTGTTTTTTATTGTTGTTTTAAATTTATATACACCCGCCTCTTATTCGTGCCTGATGTGAGGTGTCGGACAAAAAAGAAAAAAATCTTTTGCATCGGCCTAATGAGTTGCCAAGTTTTTTTAACCCTTCAATATACTGGGAATTCCCAATTGGAGTGACACAAAACTAATAACACATTTGCATCAGCCTAAATAGCACTAAAAACTTGTAAGTTAAAACTTGTAAATTTACTAAAAAATAGAGTCGACATAGTTTACTACAACTTCTTAAAAAATGCCTCTTGGAATGCTTCCCAGGGTTTCTCACAAGATTTTTTCCGAATTTGTCGCCATTTTTCTTTGTATTATCTTTTTAAAATTCCTCTCGGAGAATCTTCCGGATTCCTACCAGCTTTTTTCCAAGAAGTTCTTAGGTTACTCCAAGATTCCTGAATTCCGACCGATTTATCTTGGAGTTTTTCACTGGGATTCTTCTGATTTTTTTTCCAGAATTTCAGAGGTTTTGCCGATATACCTTCTTCCCTTCCTGCCTGTATATAATTCTTATGGGATTTCCACCAGGATTCTTGTATACTTTTCGCGATTTCTTCCGGTGTTCGTCTTGGCAATTCCACAGGTGATCTTCTCGGGAACTCTCCCTGAGTTGCTACATAACTTATTCCTGGGATTTCTACTATAGCTCCCAGGGGAATGTTTCACAAAACTGCAAGGAACTCTTCGGGATTTCTTTTGAAGTTTTTCCTGTAATTTCTTCAGAAAATTTGCGTGAGCTTTGTACGCCAGTTTCAATCGGGATAGTTCCTTAAGGTTTCGCAGAATTTTTTTCGAAATTTTACCTGACTTTTCTTTCGGAGTTTTCCCGGACTGGAAATTCTCTCAAAGTTTTCAAAATTTATCCTGGACTTTCTTCAAAGACGTTTTTTTCTGAGTGCTTTCTGGGATTTCTGCTGAAGCAATTGCTTCAGCAATTTTTGGGATTATTCCAAGAGCACTTCACGGAATCCCTAGCAGAATTTTTATCTGATTCAGATGTTTCCCGAGATTTCGGAGGCTAGTATTGAAATTTCTTTAATAGTTGCTCTTGAAGTTCTTGCTGGGAATTTCAATGAGCTTTTCTCGAAATGTCTCCTGGAAGAGCTTACGAAATCCCGTGTAGGAAATTGGCGGAGCAGCAGGTGAAATCTTGCTAGAACCCTCATTCGAGGAATCACGTTAGCAACTTTGGATGAGATCCTGAGACAAATTGGGACATCACATCGGTAAAACTACTGGCAAAATTCTGCGAGGACATCCAAAAGAAATATCGAAAACAAAAACTCCTAAAGGAAATCACTAGAAGAGCTTCTGCAAAAATCTTTCAAAAATCTCGAGAGAAATTGTTATAAAACTATCCCGGAAACTCCTACAAGAATTTCCTGAAGGAACCTTGGATGAATTCTTTAAGGATTTCTGGGAGGAATCCAGCGAGAAATTCTGGAAACATATCGGGAAAACTTCTGGAAAGAATCTCGGGAGGAATTCTGATAGAAAACCCACAAACATTGCTCAGAAAGACACCGAACAAATATTGGAAAAAAAACTATGGGAGCTGATACGTGAAGCCCTCTGAATGGAAACTTGGGAGAAATGGAGCAAGCCAGATCGAAAAATCGACAAACTTCAAGAAAAAAAATCATACATTCATGGGAGAATTCTGTGAGAAACTGTGAGAAAAATATACCAAAAACATTTGAAAGGAATTTAAGGAAGGACTTCAGCAAACCAACAGCACAGGTAACAGACATCCAATTTCAGTTTTTATACTATATAAGGAATGTAATGGTGATATGGTGATTGAACTTTTAGAGTTTCTGTTCTAATTTTTAGAGCGTCTGAATGTTAATTCTTTTTTAGGAAATGTGAACCAAAAGATTTTTGTTTATTTTTGAAGAAGTTTTGGCAAAACAAAATCTTGAAAGAATTCAGCAAGTTAGTAGAAAATATCAATTGTTTAAAGTTATGGGCACATTTTTCAAATTAAACTTCAAAAATCTCCCTGGAAAAACTTGAAACCCTCAGGGATGTTTTGTCTTATGAGTAAACATCCTGCCCAATTTTGTACGGTTTTTTTTTCCAAACTTAATACATTGCCTGTCACGTTTTCACAAACCGTCCTCCTCCTAGGATCGTGACTTTATGGATGAACCCTATGTTGTTACTTTGCCCCTAAGTAGCTAGCAAAATTGGCACCAGAAATAGCTAGTTCTACTGCAAATAAAACAACAACTCTGCCAAAATCGAGATGGCACATGCTAGTGGGAAAACAGACAAACACAACCGTTGGAAATGATGCATGTATCTTCATATAACAGGGGATTTCAGATTGTACACCGTAGTGGATTGCTAACACTTGCCATGAGATTTAGGAAAACTCTGCCTGAAAACTAGGCAAGTTCGTGCAGAATAAGAATCAGAATAGAGTATAGAGAAAGTCGTAATTTAGTTATAAGATTTGGATTGTTTTTTGACGGTCACAATGGAAATAAACCATGGATTTGACCTTTCGTTAATTTTTCCAATTATGTGCCAAAGTTCTCAGAAAGAACTCTGTATGTAACTTGCCATGTACTTGTTTTTTTTTTCAAAAATTCAATCATGATCTGATAAAAACATGTACCAAAAAGCATGGTTGTGCCAATCTGCCAATGATCATTGCAGGACTTTGCCTGAATTTACGTTCAGATGTCCACCAAAACATTGCCATTAAGTTGGGACGAATTTCTAAAAAAAAATGTTCAAAATCTCGTCGAACCCGGTTTGATTTTTTGCAAACCAATGGCATTGCCAACGTATCAAAGAAGGGAAAAACAACTGTTGCACTCGTAGCAAGGCACATTTTTCATTAAAATTATTCTTACTAAACAATCTTTACTCACAAGTACAGTACTATGAACTACGAAAGAAGTCTAATTAGTAAATTCATACCGGAAAAAAAACTTCATTATTCTCAAAAAGTTCACTGTGAGATAAAAGGCATGAAAACTCCCGGCGTAGAGTAATGAAAAGCTCTTGAAATAATCATCCTTTAATATGTTTCAACATTTTATTACAATAGTTTTTAACAGGATGATCCATTGAAATAGAAGTCTTAACAACTTTCTAAGCCTACAAGTCAAGCCATTGATGAACATATTTAGTTCTTGGAAAAACTAAATCTTATTGGAAGGAGAACTTGTACAGGTGTCAAACACTTTGTGTTTTTGTACATAAGCCATAGAATAAGTTTCATAGAATTCACTTTTCTTCACAAGATAGTTTGCTTAAAAAACAAATAAAATACATACTCTTTTACACTATCTAGTCGAGGATGTACATAAGTAGTTCTTGTTCTAAATGTTGTCGTCGTTTGGTTCGACCTTGTACATGACTAGACTGATTTTAGAGTGGTTGAGAATAATCTTATATTTTGAATTATTTTTATAGATCATCACAGAAGAATTCCTTTACGATGGTGAGCTCTTCAAGTAATATGATACAATTTTCTATCGAAAATTCAACAACTTTCAAAATATCTTATAACAACATCATAGTTATTTGAACCAAAACGAATTCCAAATCTTCCTTTAATATCACTCCAATCACAGCACTCATCAACACTTACCTTCTCTCGCGTAAGCCACCAAAATCTCGTGGAACACCGCTATCAGGTGTTGCCTTTGGTACTCCGCCACCGCCTCCGCCGCACAGACTTGTTGCGACACGTTTGAACCGGTCGTTTGATTAGATGCTTGCTGGTGCTGGGCCCCACCGACCTGTTGAGGGTGCGGCGAATTGGGCTTCACCGGTTCATCCTCGTCCACCGAGGGAATATAAAACGCCACAGCCATTGTTTTTCTGTTTGGTCCCACTTTTCTTAATTCAACCAGCAAAAATCAGTCTTCACTTTTCGATTTTTCGATAAAAAAAAATCAGTCAATGTCACTCTCTCCTTCACAGCTTTCACGGTATAAACAACCACGAACTTCTTCCACCAGCGCACAACACGCGCTGAAATAATCCTTGTTCTTGCACAACCTTCCACACCGTGGAAAACTTTTCCCTCAACCGGGGAAAAAACGCCGACACGCGGAACTTCCGTATGACACGCACGGCTCTCTCACAAACGAAAACAAAGAACTTGGGTTCCAACTCGCGAATTCGTCGTCGTCAATCTAACTTGGAAATGCTTTCTATCTTTCGCAGGCAGCGAAGAGCTCACAGGGAAACACGTCCGATTGGCACGATTGCTGACAGCAAACTGATTCCTCAACACGTTTCAACTTGTTGAGGTGGCTCTTGCTTTGGTCCATCGACGGTGCGGTGTTCAACAAGCGTTCGTGTTGCTGCTGCTGCTGAGCCGAAGTCGTCGTCGTCGTCCGTCGGTCCGATTGCGTGCATGTGTTGAGTTCGGGTCGTGTATGGATACGTGTAGAATGCAGCGACAAGACGAATGTTGCACGGTTCGGGTCGAGTTGTCGCACAGGAAGGCGGGAAAAGGTGCAGCAATTTGGGACTGTTGTTGCTTTTGGTGCAAGTTGTTGCTTTGGAACCACCAGGAATAGATAGCTACCTCCGTGAGGAAAGAAAAGACGGTGGCAAAAGGCAGTAAATTTGTTTGGTTGAGTGGTGTGTTCAAGTGTGGTTTTTCATCGACGGCGACGACGACGGCGATGACAACGATGGGAAGAGTGTGGCGAAAAAGGGGTGTTGACCAAATGTGCCACGATGCGGGTAGGTTTCCACGGCAATGCATGAAATAAGGATTCAGAAGGAACCGTATTGGGTGAATAAGGAAACAAGGAGTTTCCCGAAATTTGATTTAGGACAAAAATGGCCTTTTGACAGAAGAAAAAAAAGCTATCGATTGTTCATTTTCTTCTTCCTTGCATAACGTCCCCACTGGGACAAAATCTGCTTCTCAGTTTGGTGCTCTAGAGTTCTCAGCTTGGTGCTCTATGAGTTCGCACTATACATACTTAATTAATAACAACACTTATTTGTGTATTCAGCATTTGTCGAAAAACCTATTCTAAACAATTATTTTCCTTATTTCTTGCTTCTTTGCACCTATAGCGCCACTATAGGAATTGATGTTAAAAAGACACGGATACGCTTAGTACTTGCAGTGAGCTATTAGCTCTTTGAAGGAAGCACGACACTAGACAACGGATTAGCATGCAACGCCTAGTGGCACAGCCGAAAATTTTTCCTGGCAGCTGCGGCGGGAATCGAACCCGCGCTCCTGGCACGATGCGACTAAATGCTTGGTGACACTAGCCGCACGACCACGAAGCCACATGTTAATTTTAAATCCATAATAGGAACCGTGTACCCATACTGCCGTGTGCAGCATAGTTGTCCCATGTTCTATAACAGCAAACTGAGAAAAACGCGTTTTAAGTTTCAGCATTGTTTCCATCCATCTCTAGGGACAAGTGTAATATAAAAACACAAAATGAATCCACCAGCATAGCGTTAGAATCGGTATTTGTTTGAACAAAAAAATTCACAAACATACAATTTACTTTGATTTTTTAATGAAAAACACTGGTGGGACTGTACTGCCGACAAATCTACCATTTTTCGGAATTTTCGCGGCATCAGCTGTCCCATGTTGTAATTTTCATCATAAGCTGTCTCATGTTGAAATTCACAAAAGATATCAGGATTTCCGGAAAATGTTCAGGATTCCCGCAGAGATGTTCGGATAGCTTTTAATGCGTATAAACTGAACATGGGATAGCTTTTGAGAAAAAAAAATGAACCTGGGATAGCTTATGCTGCAAAATGTAACATGGCACAACTTATGATGTCAAAACCAAACATTGGACAAATTGACTTGATGTTGTTTTCATGGAGTTTCTGATAAAATTTAATTTTACCTGATTTAAATTGGTCATAAGGTAAAATTCCTTCAATCCAATGAACCAAAAGAAATGAATATTAGAACATTCATTACTTTTACCACAAAATAAAAATAAACGTTTAATTTACCTTAAAATTTTTAACAAACATTATGTATTTCGTGGCGAACTCACTCAGGATGAATAACTACGCCAATAAAGACAACAAAAAATGAGAATTATTCCTTCTAGGAAAGCAGATCTAGCGTGATAGTTAAAGCACATGCCTAACATGTCGAAGACCGGGAATCAAATTTCATTTCTGACAATTATGGTTCAAAAGGGAAATAACCAGACATGAACTCGCTTGAGAATATAATTCTTGCTAATACAGATACAAAAAAAAAAGAAAACTGTGCCTCCATTATTGCAACAAAAATTAACTTAGGAAATTATGGAATTAATTTGCGCCTTCGTGCGTTTAAGGAAAATATTTCAAGGATAACATAGCAACTTTTTCCAAGAATTAATCCAGAACATTCATCAGAAACTATTTCAGAGGTTCTTCTAAACATATTTTTTTCAGAAACTTCATCAGGAAAAAATCTATCAAAACTTCCTCTAGATATTGGTCAATTGCTTCTAAAACTGTCAAAGGATTCATATATAAGTTAAAGCAGATGTTTCCAATGAAGTTTTGTCATGTATTGTTCCCGACATTTCTTCATTAAACCCTATTTGATATCTTCAGCAATCGTCGAATGTCTTCAGATGCTTCTCCAGGACTCAGATGCTTCTCTCATTCACTCAGAGATTTTTACTTGAAATCGTAGAGATTTTTTTTACCATTCCCATCGGGAATTAGTTTTGAAATTCTTTCCGAAATCAGTTTGGAAATTCTTCCAGGGATTCCTTCAGAAAAATCTCCGGAAGCTTCTGTAGTATTCTAAGAATTGCTTCAGGTATTTCAACGCGGTATCTTCAAGAGAGCATTCCATGGATGTTTTTCTGGAAATTTCTAAATTAATTTAAAAGTTCTAAAAATTTCTTTGGAAATGTTTCCTAGAATTCATTTGATTTTTTTCTCCGAAATCCATTTCGGAATTCCTCCAGGGATTCTTTTAGACACATCTCCACTGTATACCAAGAATGTTGAGGAATTTCAAAACAAATGTTTTAAGGAAACCTAACATAAATCTTTTATCTAAATTTCTTGAGGAAACTCCTTCAGAGATTCATTTCGAAAGTTTTTCCGAAATCCTTTAAAAAAATCCTTCGACATATCCGAATATCATCAGAAGCTCTTTCAGTATTCCAACGGTTTCTTCAGAAATCTCGAAAAAGAATGTTTTTTGAATATCTTTTGTGGTATTTTTGGCATAAATTGCTTGAAATATTCAATAATAATATCCCCATATTTTTGTATACAAATTGCTTCACAAGTTTATAGGGAAATCCTTCCGAAATCCATTTAGAAATTCCTTCAGGGATTCTTTTAGAAATATCTCCAGAAGCTCTTCCTTAAAAAATCAGTTAATATTATTAAATTTTCAAAGAGACGAACCAGCCAAGGGCTGAAAGTCTCTCAAATAAAGATAAACCAATCAATCAATTAAATTTTCAAGAAGAAATTACCCTGTGGATATTGTTAATGGACAGTGGAGGGTTTTATGATCATACTAATTTGACCATTATGTATTACACCCTCTGAATATGTTTGCTTTTGATTAAAACTCAAACTACGATTAGTCACTGATCACTAACATGGGACAGTTATGCGTAGAACGGCAGAACAGTACTTAATCCGATGTTTGTACCTATTTTAATTTCTGTTCATCTAGTTGGTCAACCCGGGTAGAGGTGAATGGCAAACCAATAACAAAAGAATAACAAATTTTATTGTTATAACTTATTTTGTCATTCATGAGTTCTTCATAAAGAGCTTAAAATAACTTGTCAATAGCATAAAATGATATCATATCAAAATATGCCATTCGCTTGTCATTTATCAAATTTGGAAGAATAGAGTAAAGTGGGGTAAAAGTTCGAGTGGGGCAAGAGTTTCTTTTGAAGTTTTTGAGCTCAATTAAAATAATTTCTTTAGGGTGTCAAGGTTGTTCGAAGCCTTTTTGAAAAAGAGTCTTTCACTCCAAAAATTATGAAAATTGATCAATATTTCGAAAAGTTATGACAAAATGTTGGTTTTTGATCAAAAAATTGTAATATGCGATGGTCCTTCCAACGCATGGAATGGGATTGTAATGAAATCAAATTCGATATTTTATTTTGGGGCGTAACTAGGTTTATTTTGAAGATGCTTTAGCATGTATAACTTTTGGCAAAAAAGATTTGGAAATCATATTTTACACATAGTGGGGCAAAAGTTCGAATTGTGGGGCAAGAGTTCGAGTCATGTAGCAACTTTAGGTAAAAACCTAAAATTCTGCAAAATGTACAGATCATCTCTAAAAATGATGGAATTAGTGAGAAAATTCGATCAAAATTGAAAAAAAAGTTGTTTTATCTGAATTTGGCGGAAAACGACTAATTTTTGGTGTAGTAAATTTAACCCTGATTTGGGTAAAATCCAGATCGAACTTTAAAGTGTATTTCAGTTCCAACATCAAATATTAATTGGTTTTAGGTTTTCAGATTACCAAAGTGTCGAAATAGTGTGCTACGGTTAGCGAAATTCCACAAGCATTAGATTCGAACTTTTGCCCCAGTGGTGGGGCAAGAGTTCGAATTAGACACACACATACAAAAAGTGTTGTAACTCAAAATTGAAAAGACATTTGGCGTAACTTTGTTCAGCAAATTTTAAGCTCATGGATGGTAGAATCACCACACGGTATTCATTTATTTTTATCTGCTTCGATTTCCTGAAAAAAGTTGAATCTTCAACTAAGGTCGAACTTTTGCCCCACCTTACTCTAACTGCTGAATGTCTTATTTTGCTATCATAACAAATTTTGCAATTGGTGAGATATTGTTGACCTCTTACGAGTTTGATGAACCATCGTAGTTTTGGCACTTATTAAGAACAACATAATAACAAAGTTTGAATTTTGATTTTGGTTATTCTAATGGTAACTTTTGATATTTTTTTTTGTTGAGAGGTGAATAACTAATTTTGATATTGTTCTGCTTTCAATAACTCAATAATGGTATATTTTGCAATTCTTAACCTTGAATTTTGTTTGTTCTTGGTTTGCCATTGTAATGTCAAAATTTGACATTCTTTAGTTATTTCATAGAACAATGTCAGTTATTATTTTTGCCCTTTTGTCACTTATTTCAAACAAACCAATGGCAAATTTTACCATTCAGTAATTCTTTTTGAATGGTAAAACTTGCAATTGTTTTGTAATTCGTTTCTGCCCGGGAAGACTAGCAATCGAAAGATGAAGAGTAGCTCTTTCAAATGAACCGAATTGAATGAAATTTAGAACGTTTATCAATAATATGGTAATGCTTGAAAATTCTGCAAAACATAGGTATTTTCCTAACGTTGAAAAAAGTTATGGTGGATTGACATTTTTGGATCTTTCAAAAAATATAATTTATTCACATCTATGTCATTAAATTTTATTCTTGAGATCCAAAGATTTTCTACTTCTGTTCTTTTCCTTTTTTTTCTTTCATTTTTTTTCTTTTTTTAATGCGTATGTAACATAACATTTATTTACATATAAAAATACAATTACAATTTCACAAGAGCACTTTCCAGTGAGCATTATAGGTCTTTTAAGGAAGTGCTAGGGAAGTTCTTAATCAAAGATCATAATACACATTAATATGCAGAAAAAAAGAAATTCAAGATAGTAATGTTTGATAATAATTGGATAGTTTAACGGTCAACAGCGATGGTGGGCGGCGAGTGGTGATCGGGCAGGGTGGTCTGACGGCTGGCGGAGAAAAAGCAGATACAAAACGGTTGAATGTTCGTAATTGACACACCATATTATTTGAGATTTGTAGGATTACAGCGTTATCCAAGGTAACGTACGTGATTTTGTTTCAAATGTATTCTCAATGATTTTTTGAAGATGTTCAAACTTGCACAGTTTTTACATGCTGCATGACCTGCCAATTGTACATTTTACTTCCTGCATACACGATCTTTTTTTTCTGCCAAACTCCGTTTGAAGTCTTCCGAGAACTAAGTTTCCATTTTCCTGGAACCTATCTTCCTAACAATACTTCTAACTTGTGTGTTATGGTGCGTTGAAGTATCATTGATGATTTTTCGTACTTGTACAATAATTTGGATCGCTTGCAATGCTTTTACTGGAAGCACTGAATCCGCTGCTTCAGTGTAGAGTATAACGGTTGAATATAGTGTCGGTTTGCCATTTATTATCTTTAAGCATCTGTTTTGAATCACTTGGAGCTCTTTTAAAACAGATTTAATGGCTGAGCCCCAACATGTTACTAAGTACATCAGTCTGGAGATGAAAAGCGTGTGATAAAGTTTAATTATCCAGTTTTTGGGGAATGAATCCAGAAATTTTCCGAAATATCCCGCAAATTGAGCTAGCTTTATTTTAAGCATGTCGAGCAGATCATTTCAAAGTAGAATCCAGTACAAGTTCCAGGAACAAGTATTCGGTGACTTCTTCAATTACGAACCCATCAACTTCCAAGCTATCGCGTGGTGGAAGCCGTTTACGGGTAGAGTGGAAAATCATATACTTAGTTTTGGTAAGATTTAGAGGCAGCAGGTTTGTGTTGAAGAAACTTCGTAATAACAGAATGGCTTCTTTGATTTGTCTCCTCAACGTAGGGTCCTCCATATAGCAGCGAAGTATCGTTAGCGAAAAGTCGTAATTTTTCCTTTAAGGACAAACGTCTTGAAATCCCGATAATAATAATAATAATAATAATAATAATAATAATAATAATAATAATAATAATAATAATAATAATAAGTGCATCAGAACTTCAAACGCACAAATCTCTAGAAGCAAGCTTCAAACAACAGTGCATTTTATTATTCTGTTCTTGCTCACTTGTAATAAGCTTTAAATAAAAAAATCAGATGAGCTGGTTCTGTTTGCATAGAGATTTGTGCGCTCGAAATCGTAAGTAGGTGCCAAAGTTGGCTATTGTGGCGGCCATTTTGGGATCCTAACAAGTCTGTCCTTAAGGGTAGCTTGGAAATATCATTTATAAATAATAGGAAGAAGATGGGACCTAGGTTGCTGCCTTGGGGTACGCCTGTTCTTATCTAATCATGGGGACTTTCACATTCTCGAACCACAACAAATTGCCGACGGTTTATGATGTAACTGGTTATTAACGATCTGGCAATGCCTCTATATCCCAATACATCTAGTTTGTCGATCAGCATTCTATGGTCAGTAGTGTCGAACGCTTTCTTAAGGTCGATAAAGAGTGCGAAAGCCAAGGCGAAAGCCAACTTTTTGCAGTCAAGAGAATCATAAAGCTGTTGGGAATCGACTGTAATCTTGACTCTATAGTTTAACGGCTACGCAGTCTAAGGGTTCAAAAAACGAGTTTTATTATTCACCCGACGCGTCAGAGTAAATTCATAATATCCTAGTTAACAACGACAGAATTATGAGATTTAGTAAGAAAATCGATCATTTTCGCCAAAATAATACTTGAGTCGACATAAATAAATATTTATATCGAATACTACTTGTGTACATTCTAAAGGATTTGTATGCCAGAGTTAATTCATGATTAGTATGAGAAATACTGACAAAACGCATCTTTCAGTACAAAAAATCAAGAATCCGGTCATAAATCGTCTTTGTAGGTCGACATACAGTTTCGTCCGGTAAACGACACTAGTTTCAGTCGATTTACCAGACATTTTCTTTGCGGAAATAATTTAATTTTCCTAGTTAACTACGACAGAATTATGAATTTTTGTATGAAAATCGATCATTTTCGCCAAAATAACCAACTTGAGTCGACTTAAAAAATATTTATGTCGAATACTACTTGTGTACATTCTAAAGCATTTGTATGCCAGAGTAAACTCATAATTTCAATATATTATATGAGATATACTGTTAAAACGCATCTTTTAGTATGAAAAATCAAGAATCCGATGATAAATCGACTCTGTAGGTCGACATACAGTTTCGTGCGGTGAACGACACTAGTTCCATTCGATTTATCAAACATTTTCCAAGCGGAAATGATTTTGTTTGCAATTTTCACTCCACTGCGACAAAAGTTATTGATTTTTTTCCTGGTTTTCATGGGTTTTTCCCCATTGTGCGACGTTTCGACACGGGGATAGTGTCTTCCTCAGGGGGAAAATAAATATTAACCCTTAGACTGCGTAGCCGTTAATCTATAGAGAATCATAAATGTTATCCACTAGATCGCTACAAGCTGTCGGGGTGCTAGAACCACTTCGGAATCCATATTGTAGCTCACTAATTATACCAAACCCTTGCACAAATTTTGTGATCCTATCGGCTAACAATTTCTCCAAGATTTTATCAATAACGGACAGAAAGGATACCGGACGATAGTTGTTAAAATCTTTATTGCTGGCGGACTTGTATATTGGAACCACACGGGCAAGCTTAGGACAATCAGGATACTGACTGGTACAACTTATTTCATTGAACTCATCTGAGAGTAGTCGAGCGAAGAATTCGAAGTGAGTTTAGACGAAGTTCACGGGTATATTGCCAGGACCAGCTGACTTTTTTGAGTCCAATTTGTTAATGAGAATCAACACCTCATTCACTGTCGGAGTCAAGTAGAAAGAATTCTGCTGGGGAACAAGTGTACCAAACTTGTTAATGTTCATATCACTGTTGATTTTGGCTGCTAATGATGGTCCGATATTACAGAAGTAGTAGTTGAAAGCAGCAGCGATGTGATTTGCATCCAAAACGAGCTCTTTCAAGTTGTTTGTAATAGTAATCTCGTTTGCATTCCGTTTTCTATTCTTGGAGCTGTTTTGGTGCACGTTGAAGCATTTCCTTTACTGCTACTTTTAGTGGTATGTGGTAGTATTTGAACAACGTGATTTCTTTATTTCGTATCAATTTCATCAAGTCGTAAGTCATCCATGGACAATTACCTTTCAATGTTGCTTCTAAAGCGACTATTTTAGTACATTTATCAGATCAGTTCATTATACTTTCTTATTACATATTCTAACTTTCCGTTCGCATTACAATCTGAAGGAATCTGCATGCTTGATTGCAAGAACAGTTCATTGAGTTTAGTGTGATTAATCACCCTTTTCGTAAAGGTTTGTTTGCTTACTCTATCGTGAAGATGCAGATTAGTTGCGGTTAGACAATGATCGCTGAAGTCATTGAAAACTGTTTCGTTAATCACATTTCCAGCAATCCGTCCTGAGCACGCAACATGATCAAGAATATTCCCGCTTGTTTTTCTCGTGATCATCGTGTTTGTTACAAAAATGTGAGATATCTATAATAAGATAAATTAGAGCCCATTTAGATTAAAGATATAAAAAATATATAAATTTGACTCATTTTCCTCTATATGTGTAAAAATGTCAATCACCATAACTTTTTTTAACGTTTAAAATATACCTATGGTGAGCTGAATTTTCAAGCGTTAATATATTGTTAATAATCGCTCAAAATTTCATTCAATTCGGTTCACTGGTCTCGGAGATATGACAGTTCAAAAAGTAGTTGTCTAAAAAATAGTGTTTTACGAGAACGGTTCTAGCTTCGCGAAAGATTAACCAATCGAGCTCAAATTTGTACCAATGATGCAGATATAATAGGCTGACAAACAGTCAAAATTTGAGAATTTTTGATGCGCTCTATGAAAAGTTACAGCATGTTGAATTTTTTTTTTGTGAGAGAAAAAAAGTTGCCTATCCCAAACATTTTGGCCACCCCCTGTATATATCTCCAATGATGAAAATTTAATGATTTACTCATTGAAAAACAATTTGAATTATTTCTTGGATTAATTTCTCGCACACGTTCGGAAGGAGTTTTGGCCGAAATTGAACAATTTTACTTTAAAATAAGTTGAAAGTTGAATTACTTTTGTTGCGAACGCTACTCATGATCAAGCTCATCTTCTAAACGCACCGAAGTTTCTTGATAGATCGCGTGAAGTTTGTAATATGTCAAGGAAATGAAAGACGAAATTTACTGATATAATAATATTTCGACCAGGACAGCGCAATATAACTGCCAACAGAATCCTTATATCGATTCAGAATAGGACAGAATCATTGAACGTAAGTCGCGAGTTACGCGAGAATCACACAAACGATGGCGCTGACTAAGTTTATGTATTCATTCTAGGAAAATTAAACGAAGTCTAATATCAACAGCAAACTTTGTAAATAATATGGTGAATGGACCAAGTGCAGAACTTTAGGAGGATAGATTATCCAGTCTTGACAAAAATAAAATATTATCCTCCTCCTAGAGTATAAATTCAACAGTCGAAAATAGTCAACATGGGCAGAACGATGGAGTGGAGTGGAGGACGATCTGCGGACCCTACGCAGAGTGCGGAACTGGAGACAAACAGCCATGGGCCGAGTGGAATGGAGTCGCCTACTATGTACAGCAGAGGCCACCCCGGCCTTAGCCTGACCGGTAAGGTAAGTAAGGGCAGAACGATCTGTCTAATGTCGAGGAAGAAGGACTGTAGCCACGTACTGAGTGCTGTGGCGAGGAGTCGTTGATTCAGTTTTATTGTAATAACGGTGTTATACTAAAGAAATTAATGAAATTGTGATTTTTGATAGCTCCTGGGAAATTTTCCAAAACAAAACTGTATAATTTTATGGTGGATTTACAGGATTCTTAAAAGGTACCTCGAAAGACTTTCCAAAGGTACTGTTACCGATAACTAATTTTAACAAAAAAGATCTTCTGTATCTTCCAGCTGAATTTTATTTCATACAATCTATAAGCAATATCTGATAGAACCTTGACACGGCTAAGGCTAGGTAAGGCGTCATACACACCCCATTGAGGACATTAGCCTCCACCCATTGATTCATTTACCTATCTACTCGTGGAACGGACCGTGGAAATACGCGAATAACTTTCGTAAAGATCGGGTCATCAACTCAGGAGCCAACTTCAATCGTAGACTGTCAGGGTTAGGGTACGATTTGCTTCTGTAAAACGTAATCGTTCTAATATTAGAGGTGCTGATTACCGTCCACGTGCAGTGGTAGATTCTACGCTGAACTGTGCACTATGGTCCTCTGCAAAGTTTAGAGGGTTGTGCTGACCTGCAAGCCGTAGAACATAATTGCAGCGGAAAATCAACAACATCTACTGAACTCTCAAGTTCATTAGGAGCACCCGCATACCGCAGGAGATGTGTTGAACGGGAACCATAGTGCGCACTTGTAGAGGTAATCATACCATTAATGCAGTATGCATTCCATGGACTGGGCAGCTGGAACATAACCATCTCATCGATTTCTCCAAGAAAATGGCCATACGTAGCACCCGTGTAGCTTCCCTAATCATTACACATAGATAACACTGGCAAACGTAACCGCAAATCAGCCACGTTCTGATTAACGGAAGGCGCTTCTTCGAAATTATCAACGTCCCATCGTGACGCTAACATCTACTGCGCCAAAACTTTCCGTCATCAACAATGTACCGTACCGTATCTCGAGGAAGCGTTGCCAGACCTAAGTGACCTCGATCTCTCCCTTTGTAAGTCTGATGCAGTACAGAAGAAGCAACCATCAAAGACACAACCAAGAGTACCTATCGGGTACGGGTTAACGAGTAGACGGAACGAATGGTTCGACGAGAAGTGTAAAGCGACTACAACTTGGGCAGTAATGCTGCAGCAAGGAACCTGGCAGAATGTGGAACGATATGAACCAAAGTGAAAACATTCACACCCCATTCCAACTCTTTCGTGGGAAGAAAAACGTCGCCTGAATAAAGCCAAGTTCGCAGAAATTATACTACTGTATCGTTTTCAAGAAACACAGAAGTTTTACGAGAAGCTTAACGTAACCTGCAAAGCTTTCGTGTTGAAATATGTAGGGATTCGAACGGGTGCCTCTTGACGGGCAGATGTAAAGAAATTTGAAGGTGGAAGCAGTAGCCGATGAGTACTTGAATGGAGAACGTAGGAATGTAATATAAAAACAGGCCACTTACCTGCATCGGTTGATGATCAGGATAAAGAAAACCAAACAGCTATCGGAGGAGTGGAAGAATAGTAGAATATTCCCTATTTACAAGAAAAGCGAACATTTGAGAAATTCCGAACGAATTTAATTTCAAATGCCGCCTACAAAGTGCTACACCAGACCATTTTCAGTTGTATATCACCTTAAGCAAATGAGTTTGTGGAAAGTTAGCTTCAGCGATGGCCGGTCGTCAGTGGACCAAATCTTGACCGTACATCATGTCCTCCAGAAATGTTGCAATCCAGGTCCCAACGTATCCCCTGAAAATCGACTAAAGTATAGTGTACGGTACTACAGAGCTGATGAAAATCATAGATGAGAGGCTATCCCAAGAAGCGCGCTAAGCAAATAAAAGCATCTATAACTATTACATATTCCTCCAAATGTAGCATCTGTGAATCTGTATTTGAAGAGCCACAAACAAGAAACGACTATTCAACCTAGCGTAATATGTCATCAAACAGTGGAACTGATTTTTTTCCTTTTCTAGATTTAATTTCCACCTTCTCCGAATTAGACACGAACTGGGGGAACATCGCGAAGGTAATGTCGCCATCCTGTGAGAACTTTCTTTCTATCGTGACACCGGTAGTCTTTAAGAAAAGAAATAAAAAAACACGTCCAGAAGTCGCCACCCGGACATTGACTTGTTTGATTTGTTAGCGGCACAGGGAGTCTTCGAACTCCCCTTCAAACAAACCAATTCGTGAGAACTTCTTCGAGAAGCCCAGAAGCAGTCAACTGTGAAACAGGTCGATTTTTTTCGCCATACCGTAATTACTCCCTATCCTACGTATGATGCACAAAAAACAAGTCAATAAATTTGCCATTGCCTTACGGTCGCGATTTAATTACCCATCTGGTTCCACGCCGAGTTGGACGGAAGAAAAAAAAATTAAATCAAACTATTATCGACGCCAAGGGGACACACCCCGTCCTCGTCCCTTTGGTTTTCTTTTCGATGATTTGCGCTCACACCCCGTGGCCGAGGTCCCTTCCATTCCACTCAATCGCGGTCGGTAGCCGCACAGCCAACAACCAACGCACACACACCTAATCTAATCTAGAAGTTATGTTTACGTTCGGTGAAATTTTCACACGCATTCAACCCGAACGACGACAGGCCTCAATCTGGTTTGCGTCGCGCTTCAAAGTGTCCCCGGGGAGGATTCCCTCCCTGGCTTCTGGCTCCGAGGTGGTGCGGTGGTAGGTGCGTTCTGTACTTAGTTGCAGCAGCGACCACTTCATTTGCACCTCGCCGCTCGCTCGCTTGCATTATCCCTTTGGCGGAACTCAATCATCGGAGGACGCAATCTATGTCCTCAACAACAGCATGTAGGTAGATGGCTAGAGGGCGACAAGGCTGGTACTTGATCGATGCCACCGCCACCACCACCAAACACGCCAGCTCGTTCGATTCTGGTTGTGATTTATACACAGTATCGTGTGTTGCACTGGGACTAGGAAATGAGGGTCATCATTAGGGTGAGACAAATTCTTGAAGAAGAATGTATTTTTTTGGTGAGCCATACTGAAATTTGGATGGGCGCAAGTTTGAAGCTAACTTGATTACCTGAAGCATCGGTGAGCTCATTCCATACTATTATTTCTTTGTTAGCAGAAGGACACATATGACTTTCTTAGTTTCACTAGTCTCCCTATATAAGCAGAAGCAAAGCATAGATAATCGACTCTCAGAAGGAATTCTCCCAGAATCTCAGGAGTAGAGCGGACTTGGTCGGATGATTAGAACACTTGACTATCACGCCGAGGACCTGGGATCGAATCCCACTCCCGACAAACTCACAAAATGTGAGTTCTTCCTTCGGAAGGGAAGCAAAGCGTGGTTCCCAGGATGACCTTGCCTAGGGCTAAAATTTTCGTAGGTACACAGATAAAAAAAATCCTAAAAGAGATTCTCTCAGAATCCCAGGAGGGATTCTCTCCGAATCCCAGGAGGGATTCTCGCAGAATCCGGGGAGGGATTCTCGCAGAATCCCAGGAGGGATTCTCCCAGAATCCCAGGAGGGATTCTCCCAGAATCCCAGGAGGGATTCTCCCAGAATCCCAGGAGGGATTCTCCCAGAATCCCAGGAGGGATTCTCCCAGAATCCCAGGAGGGATTCTCCCAGAATCCCAGGAGGGATTCTCCCAGAATCCCAGGAGGGATTCTCCCAGAATCCCAGGAGGGATTCTCCCAGAATCCCAGGAGGGATTCTCCCAGAATCCCAGGAGGGATTCTCTCCGAATCCCAGGAAGGATTCTCTCCGAATCCCAGGAGGGATTCTCTCCAAATCCCAGGAGGGATTCACTCCGAATCCCAGGAGAGATTCTCTCCGAATCCCAGGAGGGATTCTCTCCGAATCCCAGGAGAGATTCTCTCCGAATCCCAGGAGGGATTCTCTCCGAATCTCAGGAGAGATTCTCTTCGAATCCCAGAAGGAATTCTCTCCGAATCCCAGGGGTGATTCTCTCCGAATCCCAGGAGGGATTCTCTCCTAATCCCAGGAGGGATTCTCTTCGAATCCCAGGAGGGATTCTCCCAGAATCCCAGGAGGGATTCTCTCCGAATCCCAGGAGGGATTCTCTCCGAATCCCAGGAGGGATTCTCTCCGAATCCCAGGAGGGATTCTCTCCGAATCCCAGGAGGGATTCTCTCCGAATCCCAGGAGGGATTCTCTCCGAATCCCAGGAAGGATTCTCTCCGAATCCCAGGAGGGATTCTCTCCAAATCCCAGGAGGGATTCACTCCGAATCCCAGGAGAGATTCTCTCCGAATCCCAGGAGGGATTCTCTCCGAATCCCAGGAGAGATTCTCTCCGAATCCCAGGAGGGATTCTCTCCGAATCCCAGGAGGGATTCTCTCCGAATCCCAGGAGGGATTCTCTCCGAATCCCAGGAGGGATTCTCTCCGAATCCCAGGAGGGATTCCTCCGAATCCCAGGAGGGATTCTCTCCCAATCCCAGGAGGGATTCTCTCCGAATCCCAGGAGGGATTCTCTCCGAATCCCAGGAGGGATTCTCTCCGAATCCCAGGAGGGATTCTCTCCGAATCCCAGGAGGGATTCTCTCCGAATCCCAGGAGGGATTCTCTCCGAATCCCAGGAGGGATTCTCTCCGAATCCCAGGAGGGATTCTCTCCGAATCCCAGGAGGGATTCTCTCCGAATCCCAGGAGGGATTCTCTCCGAATCCCAGGAGGGATTCTCTCCGAATCCCAGGAGGGATTCTCTCCGAATCCCAGGAGGGATTCTCTCCGAATCCCAGGAGGGATTCTCTCCGAATCCCAGGAGGGATTTTCTCCGAATCCCAGGAGGGATTCTCTCCGAATCCCAGGAGGGATTCTCTCCGAATCCCAGGAGGGATTCTCTCCGAATCCCAGGAGGGATTCTCTCCGAATCCCAGGAGGGATTCTCTCCGAATCCCAGGAGGGATTCTCTCCGAATCCCAGGAGGGATTCTCTCCGAATCCCAGGAGGGATTCTCTCCGAATCCCAGGAGGGATTCTCTCCGAATCCCAGGAGGGATTCTCCCAGAATCCCAGGAGGGATTCTCCCAGAATCCCAGGAGGGATTCTCCCAGAATCCCAGGAGGGATTCTCCCAGAATCCCAGGAGGGATTCTCCCAGAATCCCAGGAGGGATTCTCCCAGAATCCCAGGAGGGATTCTCCCAGAATCCCAGGAGGGATTCTCCCAGAATCCCAGGAGGGATTCTCTCCAAATCCCAGGAGGGATTCTCTCCAAATCCCAGGAGGGATTCACTCCGAATCCCAGGAGAGATTCTCTCCGAATCCCAGGAGGGATTCTCTCCGAATCCCAGGAGGGATTCTCTCCGAATCCCAGGAGGGATTCTCTCCGAATCCCAGGAGGGATTCTCCCAGAATCCCAGGAGGGATTCTCCCAGAATCCCAGGAGGGATTCTCCCAGAATCCCAGGAGGGATTCTCCCAGAATCCCAAGAACTTTTGAGAGGAATTCAAGGACGAACCCAAGAGAATTTTTGGGAGAAAATTCGAAAAAAAAACATTGGCAGAAAGAATATCAAGATTAATCTCGGAAGGATTTCTACAAAATGTCCCTATAAGGATTCCAGAAGAAATCGGTAAAAATCCTTTATAGACAGCATAACTTCAAAACTTCCTCTCATCATGTTTCACCCTAATGGATCATCCTCACCAACAACTGGAACTGGTTTCGCTTGCTTGGGAAAGGCCGGGAGTGCAGGACCAAGGAAACGAGATGAGGGGAAGCGGACACACATCCCTGCCCGGCAATCGGTAGCAGAAAAACTGCAATAAAATAAGTAGTTTATTAGTGTTTATTCAAATTTTAAAATGCGGGTATCACGTGCTCGGGAGGCGTTCGGCGTCGTTGTTGATGGTAGCCGAGGGCATGTAATCCCCTTGCCTTTGTAGCTGCTGCTGTAGCTGACTGTGACTGCAATGCATGGGAAACAGCAATTAACGCTGAAAGTTGTCTTCTTTCTTTCGCTCTGTCTCTGGTCTCGATTAACGTTCGCCGCCGCCGCCGTCCGCAGCCACACATTGACACAGAGAGGACAACGCATTTGGTGGTTGATTCGTTTGTTCGCTCGA
This sequence comes from Aedes albopictus, assembly GCF_035046485.1. NCBI lineage: Eukaryota > Metazoa > Arthropoda > Insecta > Diptera > Culicidae > Aedes > Aedes albopictus. The sequence continues at coordinate 40,424,126 of NC_085136.1, forward strand.
TTGGTGATAACTTGTTTGTTTGGGTATTAGACTCCGTCGTTCCGATGATTTCAGCTCAGAACAACAAACGGCGGATAGTGGAAAATTGGATTTTTATTTTTCAATCTGTTCACTTTGTTGGCGGCGGCGTGTGGCAACTATTTGTACGGTTCACTTGAACCAGCGAACGAGCGAGTGCGCGTATTGTTTGATGATATCAATCTGACCGGGTGGTTGGTTCAAGTGACACCATCGCAGCAAGGATGAGATTAAAAAATTAATTTAACTGACTTAATTTGGAATGCTGTCGGCGGAGATAACAGTTCGATGGCAGTTCTAGCGTTTTTGTTCATTTGGCTTTGTTAAGTTAATTGTTTCGATAACTGATGGCACATATGTCCCAAATGGAGGATAACGTGCCTCTGGAACCGACCTTCCGATGGATCCTGGTCAGATTTCTATCGACTTCCTTGATTTTCTTGTTGAAGCCTCGTCGTCATGAGCCACTGGGTCTGCTCTGCTGTGTTTTTTTTTTATTCTTAATCACTTAACCTAATTTACAGCTCTATTGTCCACTAGGGCACTACGTGAGCGACTTCAAATGACAGCTGCACCTACAGTATTGTACAGCGCCTAGATATATTATATTTTACTTTATTGAACTGCCTGCCTTTCTGCTGCTTTCACTTTTCTACGACATGGTAGAATGATGAGCACAAGGATGATGGATGGCCGTTGTTCCTTTCCAGTCCGATTGGGGGTCCATTATGAGTAGCAGTTTGCCGATTTCCAGGTATCCGGGTCCGTTTGAGCCATGGGGCTCAGAAGAGGGTCAGTGTCAGCCGCTCTAGGTCAAGAGCAACTGACGAAAAATTGCAAGTGCCGGGGCTGGGAATCAAACCCATGACCATCCGCATATGAAGCGAACGTGTGACCAACTACGCGCCACGGGCCCCGACAACGCTCTGCTGTGTTATCTTGCGGAATTGAAATCAAGTGCTTGCTTGCAGAATACGTCTCCACCCTTTCGTAGTGCGTGTGTGGCCGAGCGATCTCCATTAAGTTCTTGTATTTCTGTTAATATCTGTGTCCAATGACATCTTTGATGAAGACGCAGCTCCCACCTGGTACTATTAAGGACAGACTTGTAAGAATCCCAAAATGGCCGCCACAATGGCCGACTTTGGCACCTACTCACAATTTTGAGGGCACAAATCTCCTCGTAAACAAAACCAGCGCACCTGATCTTCTTATTTTAAAGAATAATAAAATGCACTGTCGCTTGAAGCTTCCTTCTTGAGATTTGTGCGTTTGAAGTTCTGATGCACTGTTGAAGCGGGATTTCATGACGTTTGTCCTTAAACGCGTTCCTTACATCCGCATTACTGCACAGTAGCAAATCACCCTCCTTTTGCCTGGAGCGCTATCTCGGCGGTTTTGTAAGCAACAGGGTAGCGTCTACGGTCGACCTCCCCTTCCAGAAAATGAACTGGTTGCTCGAGAGATCATTTACTAACTCGGTGTGGCTCAACATGCTGTTGAGGATGATCTTTTCGAGCACCTTGATATTGGTCTATATGGCGACGGGTCTTCGGATGGTTTCCTCGCCTTTGGTTCAATTGCCTGGCTCTGCCCCTTCCAAACTTCTGGGAACTCTCCCTCGTTCGAGCATTTCTGCATAGCAGACTTGAACATCTAGGGAGCCTCTGCAATAGCTAATTTGAAGGCCAGGTTCGGAACTCCGTCCGGACCTGGGGCCTTACCTACGCTAAGGAACATTGCTATCCCCGCAAGTTCCACATTGGTGACCCTCTCCTCATCGTGAGTCCCAATCCCCGACTGTCCTACGAAAGGAAGCCAAGGACTAGGATCATGACGCGGAAAAAGACCCTCGATGATCCCGCCCCTCCAACATCTCTGGAGATTGCTCTGTAGGAGTCATTTCACGTCTCGTCTTGGCCATCACGATCCTGTAGGCATCACCCCACAGGTTCACATTGGCACTCTGACAGAGACCCTCAAAGCAGGCCTTTTTGTTTGCCCTTATACCACCCGCTGTTCGTTTCACTCTTCCTCAGTTCGTGCTCATTGCCCGTGGGCAGGCGAGGCCCCCAATCGCTTGACTCCACCAGTAAGCCGGTGGTCTCCCACTTCTATGGTGGACTTGTCTAGGCATGGTTACCTCGCACGCATGCCAGAGCACCGCTAACAGCTCGTCACCACCTTCAACGAGTAGGTTTCGCTCACCCTTGGCGGATTATGCTGAAGTGTTGATGGCGTGGCCGACACTTAAAAAAGGTTTCCAAACTGCTCGAACTAGCGTTTTAACTGGTCAGCCGGGTCGGTCAATAACTATCCAGACGTGTCTTTCACGGGCATCGTAGCATTCATCTTGGTCCCACTAAGGCTACGTGAGACATCGTAGAGGATACGAATGTCGCTGGTGTTTGCGACTTTCTCGCCTTCGTTGGCTAGGGAGTCCACCCATACTCTTTTGTCCCGTCTACAAGAGCGCTTCTCTTCAATCTCGAGTGCCCTATAGCGCTGACGGGCTATGGATTTGGCTCCTCGTGTTTTCGCTCGCTCTATCGTGGCTTTTGCAGGAGCAGTGAAGAGAATTGTCAGACAAAAGAGGCTCAAAACAAGCAACAAAGAAGGTGCGATGATTACTCTTTATCCCTACTGGTAACAGATAATGACATGATCTCGAAATTTTTTGTTGCAGACAAAACGGAAGCTGAATTTGTTGCGTACTTTTCAACTCGTGAATAATCAATTATTGCTAACCCAAAGTCGAAACTGTTTGACGATAGAGCTTCACCAGAGTTGCAGTGTTTACCGACTCGAAGTTACCGTTCAAAAATCGCAATGCAAGGCTTAAAAATCTCTGAACTCGTGGTGTACGATGTTAATCCCATTATTTTCAAGTTGGGACAAACTTATGTCGCATGGGTTTGTTTGTCGCAACAAATGCAGGTTGCGACATTGTCATTATTGTTGCGCGATGGTTGAATTTTGATTCACTGTGCAGGAGCTTTCCTACGCTTCTCTTTCTTCCTCCGGGCACCATCTGTGATCCACTGCTTTCTCTGGGTGCGAAGCTCACCCAAATTTTTCTCGCCGGTGGCGATGAAGGCGTTCTTGATGGCGCTCCATTGATCTTCTACGTTTTCACGACGACCAAGATGGAGGAACATTCCACCGTAGCGTGTTCCAGTCGGCGTGTGTTGAACCGGCGCTCGATTTTCTCCTCCTTTCGATGGATCCTTCAAGCAAGCTCCTTCTCCATTTTCGGCTGATGCAGCTGTGGTCGATTTGATTTTTCCGTTACGTCATCAAGGTCGATGGGAAAGAGTGAAACCTCGCAATCTAGCTGAAGTCAGAAGGACAACAGTGCCCAGGCTGCACTATCAGCTAATCATACAACTCTTAGGTGGCGGTCTTTCTCATCGCTTGACCCGTGGAAGCATGACGTAGGAACTGATGGGAACCAGAGCTATGTTGGACGCTCTCCATATCGACTTACCGTTACGCAGACTCCTATCGAGTTCCTTGTTTTTCTGGTTGAGGCTTCGTCGCAATGAGCTCCTGGGTCTGCTCTGCTCTGATATCTACTTCGTTTGAAAGAAGGCAGAACTTCGAGGCTGGGACGCATCGGTACTGGTTCGTACAATGGCGACACGAGCTCGTCCATGTGATTGAAGCTTCTCCTCCTGGAGGACGACGATGGAGTCGACGGCGATGTTGTCGATCGTTTCAGTCCAGCGGTACCGGATTTGCAGGGTGTGGCTAGGTGCTCCTAGCGCCACCGAGACCAGTGAGCTGCTGTATGCGCTGGTAGCGAGCCAGACGGTTTTCTGGGACGTCCTGAGAACGGTTTCAGCGTTCAGTGATCTACCGATCAGGATGTGACGACGTGTTCCTCAGAAAGGTCGCTCGGGAACGGGGAAGGTGTGAAGTTCTGCTTCCGTAAGGTGAGCATTTCCACACACGCCTTCTACACACTCTTAGTGTTGTTGGGACAGGAACGACTTACGCAGCTGCTTCAGTTCGCTTGTAGCTGCAGTGAAGTTGGTGGCGTTATCGCAATAGATATGCACTAGCCTGGTACACGGTTTATATGGAAAAATACAAAAAATGGAAAAACTCTAACTCCTGTATACTTTTTGAGTTCCTCTTTGGTCCCATATCAACTGTGCAAAATTTCAGATCGATCGGAAAAACTATATTTTAGCGCCCGCCATTCTTAGTTTTTCATACGATTTACTATGGGGAAATTTTACATCTGCAAAGAAAAATCGCTAGGAGTCACCCCTAGATCCCTAAAAATAAGTCGTTGAATGATTTCTGTAGAAAACTTCACGAGAAATCAGACCTCCGAAGACCGCAAACCGATGCGACGTTCGTGAAAAAAGTTATTAAGCCTCTCCCGATCGGTGAAATGACGAGATTTTATTATTTATTGTTATTCCTTACATGTTAAACAGCATTAGCATGCCATTCGGTTTTCAGTTAATAACTTTTTACACATGCCTTAGATCGCTTTGCGGTCTTCAGAGAGTTGATTCCTCGTAAAATTTCCAGCAGAAATCATTCATCGATTAATTTTTAGGAGTTAAGGGGCAACCTGTGGCGATTTTTCTTTGAAAAAGTGATTTTCCCCATAGTAAATCGTATGAAAACTTTAAATGGCTGGCGCTAAAATATAGTTTCTCCGATCGAGCTGAAATTTTGCACAGTTGATATGGGACCAAAAAGGAACTCAAAAAGTGTACAGGAGTAAAATGTCTTTCGGTGTCCCACTCTAATATGCACTGGCTTACCTTTCCAGCTAGTGAAAGGTAGGCTTGCAATGAATTCTTCGGCTTGCAATGAAAGGAGGCTTGTAATGAATGTTTCGGTGGTGAGGTCGAGATGAGCTGCATTTGTCACGAGGTGGACGGATACGACGATGTACACCTCAGCTAATGATGAGTTACGGCTTCTGCTGGACGGGCGCACGAAGAGCTGACCGGAGAGGTCAATGACGACGTTTTTGAAAAGGTATGCCTAAGAGACTCTCACCTGAGAAAGTTGGCCCCTCAGCTGCTCGAGCGGCTTTAGTCCGGTGGACGATCTTTCCAACCAGATTCTGGCCTCCAAAAGGCCAGTACTGCTGGCGGAGAGACGAGAGCAGCAACCCAGGACCAGCATAGAGTGTCTTCTGGTGCTTTCTCGTCACGATGCGATCGGTCAAACGATGCTTGGCCAGCAGAAGGATAGGCGCAGTATCATAACGTCAGAGGCCATAATGTACCAGGACTTCATGGCGCATTTTTTCGGAGCATAACGTCCGAACAAGCAAAGGAAAGAAGCCACATAGGATATTACGACGCATCCAATCTTTTGGTCGTTGTTTCGTAAGAAAACGCGACCGGGACAATATGGCCTCGGACGTTGTGATCCGGCCCTAATGGATAGGGTACTCCTCGGAGTTCGAAATATAAGCGTTGTGGAACCGGCCGCCGGGGCGAATCACACCTTCACACCTTCCTGTGGATTCAGAAATCGATCAGAACGATATAGAGGACATCGAAGTGTTCGTATCGAGCCTGAACGAACAAGACGAGTTGGGTCTGCTGGTCGATTTCGACGGCAGTCAGAAGACACGGTCCTGCTGGTTATTGTGGTGGCGGAAGTTCCCTCGGAATCGAAGACCGATGGCACCGATCCGAAGCAGCGAACGGAAACACATATGCGAGCTCGTCGAGGGTCGTACCATGACAGATGATGTCGGCCAGATTGTCCTTTATCGAAACGTGATTCCAGACTGCGTGTAATGATGAATTTTTGGATTTCAACCACGCGATTTGTCTCAAACGTTTTCCAGGATGGCGGTGTTCTGGAGAGCCACTCCAGCACTGTTTTAGATTAGGTGGTCCACAGTCGTGGTGGAAATATTGACGGAGTCCATGGCATAGAACAGAAGTTTGGCGAGCAGGTGAGTCGCGCATAGCTTTTGATGTGGAATTCGCTTTGAGTCGACTGATACCACCTACGACATGAGCAGAGGAACAGTAAAGAAACTAGCGGAAGAAGTGGAACGGAGAAACAAGCTGTTACCGTAGGCGGCCTCCGAAGCGTCACTGAAGCCACGGTCTTCCAAGCGTGTGTAACCTGGGCTGAGGATGTGTCGGAGAATCCGTAGATGCACAACACCGCCAAACATTTCTACTGAATATCATGCCATCCACTGACGACTGCCGGAGGAACTGGTGTGTCCCAATTTCACAAGCCTTGGAGAAGGATTTTTGCCTTCGAAGTAGTCGGACCGAGACCCCGGTTAGCCTTGTGGATAAGGCTTTGGATCGCCAATCCGGAGATCGCTCGTTCGATATCCATTTCTCGACTCCCTGGTAATATACACAATATACAAATTCATGGCGATGGCAAAGAAAACCCTTCAATTAATAACTGTGGAAGTGTTCAAAGAATACTAAGTTGAAGTGAGGCAGGCCAGGTTGTAGTGTGAGAACGTAGAGCCACAAAAAAGAAGAAGAACAGTCGATCCGATAAGTCCAAGAATCTCACGCTTCGTGCGCGTAGAATATTCCTCCCACTTAGGCTGCTTGTAGTACAGAAGGTCGCTGGGCAGGTTCCCAGCGTAAACCGAGCGTGGTGACAGAAAGTTCACTGTCCAAATAGGGCAGCGTTTCAGTCTCCCGGAGCTCCGACAGAATGGCGTCGAGCACAGTCTGGTTATTTGACGACAAAAGCCAAAGCAAAAGGCCTGCAGAAGTCAGCATTGCGATGAGTTCGTGGACGAACTTCTGGTATATCGTGTGCTTCTCTAGATCTCTGACAAGCGATCGGTACAAGGAGTAGAATCGTCGCGTCGTGATGTACCAGTTGTCTTCTAAATGGAAAAGCAACACTTTGGGAGCTTGACAACGTATGTAGTGATCACATTTGCATTTCGGACGGTGTGCTCGTTGAAATGCTCCTCTTAGAATTTCTGGGACGGAGACTATCCTTTTGACTGCTACCATAGGCGGTTGACCAGCTCATCGATCGGGCAGGGATTGCTGAATCGGCAGTTATGGGGATCTTCGTAGTCATGGTTTGTTGGATTAGCGAGGTCGAAATGCTCTGGTATATACCATTGACTGGAGTTGACGGAGAACTTTGGAAGCTTCAAGATAATCGACGGAAGAATCAGGACCGAGGAAACTTAGTTCGCGAGAACAGCTCTTGCTCCTGGGCGTGTGAGCTGGGCCATTGGCGTTTCCAGAAAGTTCCCACAGAACTCAAAACTAGAAAGATCGAAGGGCATCAGGGGTATTTCAGGAGGTTCAGGAGTCATTTAATTGGCGTTTTCATAGAGTTCCCTGATGCTACCCTGAGACTCCCTGGAGCCCCTTAAGCCGCCTGGGATCCTTCGAAACGCCCCTGAATTCTCCTGGTACATCTTCTGAACATCACTGAATCATCTCTGAGACCTCCAGGTATCCCTCTGAAATCATTTTGACCCCTGAAACACTCCAAAGATCCCCCAAAACGCCCATGAGACCCCTGTAGCAGTGTTGCGAAGTTTTAACATCAACGACAGAGTTACACATTCTTGAAATAACTTCTTGCGTCCACCAAATATCAAAATTCGTAAAAATTATTGAATGATAATCCAGTTAGGTTTATTAGTGACCTTGGGAAACCAATAATTACAGACCTCTCGCATCTAGAAGAGAGTGTGAGCTGTTTTTGTGTTCTGGGAATTATGCAGTTGTGGGTAAGTCTTATACATATCAGTGCTGCACGATTTTAGCGTGATGACTAAAAGTAAAAATTACTGAAAAACCCTAGGACAACGCTTCTGAGATCACCTGAAACGCTCTCTGGAACTTCCTGAAACTCCTTGAAACACCCCCTGAGACCCTCTAGAATCCCTTTGAGGCCATAAACGCATATGAGACCCCCAAAACCCACCTGAGGCACTCTCTGGAACGCTTCTGAGACATCATTCAACGCCTATGAAATCTCCTTGACCCTAAAATCCGGTTTAAAAAGGTTAAACCTCCCTGAGGCGCTCTGGAAGTCCCTGAAACGGCCCTAATACCCTCGGGAATTCCCATGTAATCCCCTGAGATCAATTGAAGCGCTCATAAGGCCTCCTGGATTCACCCTGAAACACATTGACAAGCCCATGAGCCCTCCAGGTATCCTCTGAGACCTCATAAAACGCCCACGAGACTTCCAGGTACCCCCTGAAACTTCTTGGGACGCTATGAAACGCACCTGGGACCCCCTAAAATCCTGCTGAGCCCCTTGGAACTCCCTGTAGCCCCCTTCAATCCTCCAGAACCACCTGAAACGCTCCAGAGCACCCCGAATCGCCCGTGAGACCGTGTGGAACTCCCTAAGACCCCTTGAAGCGCCCCTGATGCCCCATGGAAGTGAGACTCTTTAAAAGGTCCCTGAGATCTTGGCGAACGACTGGAAATATGCTGATCGGGAGAAATGGTCCTCAATATTAAACCAATAACACGCTGAGCTATTTTTTGCTGGTAACCTAATAACTACCACAATATCATAATATACTTTCAATACCAACACGATCGACCTATTTCTTGATTTGGTATGATACCACATTGTGGTATACTCCAGTTTGGCGGCAGTTATTCGGTCCTGCTCGGGTAGACTTAGATTTCCCAAAGATTCCCACGCCACGACTCAAAAGAAAACAGATGACACCGTCGAGCTAGCATGACATATCTATAAACACGTCCGGTAATTAATAACTGGAAGCCAACGACCGTATCAAAGCACTTTTCGGACCTCAAGTGCATCGCTGCAACACCGAAATGCCCCACAAGCCACAAGCATGTAATTACCACCAACACCTAACCCATCCGGAGAATGGTCGCGTCGGTCGGTGATCACTACAGTTGTCTTAATCAATTCGCTCCAAACAAACGCGGCACAATTGATCCCAAACCTGCCTTATCATCCCACCTAACGATCGTCCTAATTGAAACAGGTGGTTACTTTCCTACGCGCACAATCCCGCAAGGGCGTCAAATAACAACCCCCGTAAGAAGATATATCATTAGGACGAACCTGGCCTGGCATCGCATCGGCTCTGCAGTGTTTGTTTTCCCACCATTATCGCCTACCTGATTAATTCAGACCCCAGAGAGCTCGGTGTGGTTGCGCACCCCTAATAAATAACCACCACGTCGCTTCGCGTTCGGTCGATTCGACAGTGCGATTTATCTTCCGCGAAAGATCTCTCATCCCTGCTCGAGCGTAGTTTGAATCAATTACCATATAACAAAATGGGCATGTGATTGAAACCTTCTGCTTTCAGGCGAGTTGAGCCCAAATCTAGTCGTACGTTCGTTCAGTGGAACAATAGCGATCGAGTTCCGTGTGCACTAACGCACGGGGTACGATTCCTATCTGACAGCGATATGTGGCAGCAACGAAACGTCTGGTACCCCAACTGAAGAAGATCGGTGGAATATGATACCAAAGTAACGATATTATATTAACCTTTTTTTTCCTACCTTTGCTGCCGAGTCGTCATCGATGGATTTAATCACGGTAAAAGCAGGTTATTATACATCATTCATTATTCACTTGTATTTTGTTGTAGGTACATACACTGCTTTCAGTTTTGGATGTTTTTTTTCTCGTGTCTAACCTCGGGGTCGGGGAAGTCTATGCATATTTTATGATGACACAAAAAAGCGAAGCCGGGAACAAGAAAGGATGAAACGTTGCGGTGACTCGTCCGGGGCCTTTGCAGTGATCGACTCAGGTGATGATACCTATACTTTTTTGAATTGCGAGTAAACTATCTCTACAATGGATTGTGTTTGTGTTTTGTAATGCATTCAGGATCGGTTGCATGATAATCACGGTTGGTTGAAGCGGCAATCCTTTTTCGTTGTTGTTTTGAAGGGGTGTGATAGATTGATAGGGATGGAATTTAAGGGGGTCATTTGCATATCAACGAGTTTGGGAAAGTGTAATTTTGTTTCAATAATTGAAAAGCGTCAACTATTAATCACGGATAAGCTGAAAAACATGTTAAATTGCAGTGAAGACAAGAAGACAAGAAGACAAGAAGATAAGAAGACAAGAAGACAAGAAGACAAGAAGACAAGAAGACAAGAAGACAAGAAGACAAGAAGACAAGAAGACAAGAAGACAAGAAGACAAGAAGACAAGAAGACAAGAAGACAAGAAGACAAGAAGACAAGAAGACAAGAAGACAAGAAGACAAGAAGACAAGAAGACAAGAAGACAAGAAGACAAGAAGACAAGAAGACAAGAAGACAAGAAGACAAGAAGACAAGAAGACAAGAAGACAAGAAGACAAGAAGACAAGAAGACAAGAAGACAAGAAGACAAGAAGACAAGAAGACAAGAAGACAAGAAGACAAGAAGACAAGAAGACAAGAAGACAAGAAGACAAGAAGACAAGAAGACAAGAAGACAAGAAGACAAGAAGACAAGAAGACAAGAAGACAAGAAGACAAGAAGACAAGAAGACAAGAAGACAAGAAGACAAGAAGACAAGAAGACAAGAAGACAAGAAGACAAGAAGACAAGAAGACAAGAAGACAAGAAGACAAGAAGACAAGAAGACAAGAAGACAAGAAGACAAGAAGACAAGAAGACAAGAAGACAAGAAGACAAGAAGACAAGAAGACAAGAAGACAAGAAGACAAGAAGACAAGAAGACAAGAAGACAAGAAGACAAGAAGACAAGAAGACAAGAAGACAAGAAGACAAGAAGACAAGAAGACAAGAAGACAAGAAGACAAGAAGACAAGAAGACAAGAAGACAAGAAGACAAGAAGACAAGAAGACAAGAAGACAAGAAGACAAGAAGACAAGAAGACAAGAAGACAAGAAGACAAGAAGACAAGAAGACAAGAAGACAAGAAGACAAGAAGACAAGAAGACAAGAAGACAAGAAGACAAGAAGACAAGAAGACAAGAAGACAAGAAGACAAGAAGACAAGAAGACAAGAAGACAAGAAGACAAGAAGACAAGAAGACAAGAAGACAAGAAGACAAGAAGACAAGAAGACAAGAAGACAAGAAGACAAGAAGACAAGAAGACAAGAAGACAAGAAGACAAGAAGACAAGAAGACAAGAAGACAAGAAGACAAGAAGACAAGAAGACAAGAAGACAAGAAGACAAGAAGACAAGAAGACAAGAAGACAAGAAGACAAGAAGACAAGAAGACAAGAAGACAAGAAGACAAGAAGACAAGAAGACAAGAAGACAAGAAGACAAGAAGACAAGAAGACAAGAAGACAAGAAGACAAGAAGACAAGAAGACAAGAAGACAAGAAGACAAGAAGACAAGAAGACAAGAAGACAAGAAGACAAGAAGACAAGAAGACAAGAAGACAAGAAGACAAGAAGACAAGAAGACAAGAAGACAAGAAGACAAGAAGACAAGAAGACAAGAAGACAAGAAGACAAGAAGACAAGAAGACAAGAAGACAAGAAGACAAGAAGACAAGAAGACAAGAAGACAAGAAGACAAGAAGACAAGAAGACAAGAAGACAAGAAGACAAGAAGACAAGAAGACAAGAAGACAAGAAGACAAGAAGACAAGAAGACAAGAAGACAAGAAGACAAGAAGACAAGAAGACAAGAAGACAAGAAGACAAGAAGACAAGAAGACAAGAAGACAAGAAGACAAGAAGACAAGAAGACAAGAAGACAAGAAGACAAGAAGACAAGAAGACAAGAAGACAAGAAGACAAGAAGACAAGAAGACAAGAAGACAAGAAGACAAGAAGACAAGAAGACAAGAAGACAAGAAGACAAGAAGACAAGAAGACAAGAAGACAAGAAGACAAGAAGACAAGAAGACAAGAAGACAAGAAGACAAGAAGACAAGAAGACAAGAAGACAAGAAGACAAGAAGACAAGAAGACAAGAAGACAAGAAGACAAGAAGACAAGAAGACAAGAAGACAAGAAGACAAGAAGACAAGAAGACAAGAAGACAAGAAGACAAGAAGACAAGAAGACAAGAAGACAAGAAGACAAGAAGACAAGAAGACAAGAAGACAAGAAGACAAGAAGACAAGAAGACAAGAAGACAAGAAGACAAGAAGACAAGAAGACAAGAAGACAAGAAGACAAGAAGACAAGAAGACAAGAAGACAAGAAGACAAGAAGACAAGAAGACAAGAAGACAAGAAGACAAGAAGACAAGAAGACAAGAAGACAAGAATACAAATGACTAATGACTAATGCTTACTTGCTGGTGAGAACAACCTCATACGCCTCATCGAACGTGCCCAACATCCACATGACAGGCTATTCTACTCTTTCACAACTTTGAAGGCCCATTACGCAATCTTAATTGGACGATTTATTTTCATTTAGCTGCTTGACCGAAACAAAACAAACAAGCTGAAGAAAATAAAAACTGCACTTGTATCAAGAACCATCATCGCCGTCCCTAAGCAGAGTAACACCGGTTCTAGAGCTCACATCCACACGTATGAATCACACACCATGCACCATCAAACCAACTCGCTCTTAGCTTGCAGCGAACCGTCTTGTCATCGTCGTCGTCACTGGTCGTCAAAGCGCAAACCACGCGATTCCTGTCCATGAAAGTGGCCGAAAGAAAACAAACCATTTCTCGTGCTCGACCTGCACCGACCGACGACTCGACGACCTGCTTGTTTATTTGCTATAGGGCACCTAACTGCTCCCGGCTACTCCTCCTCCTGCTGCCGCATCGGATACCGTATCCCATTCACGTATTATGTGAGTAATTATTCAAACACATTCAATGACTAGAACTAGCTCTTCTCCACACCACGCAAAGAAGTCGCGTCATTTATTTGACTTGGATGGACGAGTAAGTTGGCACCCGTCGTCGCTTTGGCCACCACACACAGTGCACTGTGGGTCAGAAATATGAAGTTATGTGACAATATACACAACTGTGCGTCCTCGGTGATGGAGTGGATATTCAAGGACAAACGTCTTGAAATCCCGCTCCAACAGTGTATCAGACGCACAAATCTCAAGAAGGAAGCTTCAAACGACAGTGCATTTTATTATTCTGTTCTTGCTCACTTGTATTAAGTTTAAAATAAGAAGATCAGGTGCGCTGCTTTTGTTTACGAAGCGATTTGTGCATTTGAAATCGTGAGTAGGTGCCAAGGTCGGCCATTGGCGTCCATTTTGGGATTCTAACAAGTCTGTCCTTAATGTATCCATACTCGGCCATTACTCAGCACGAATGATATAACTAAATCCGTTGAGTGTTCTCCACTGATACACATCAAGTTTCACTGGCGTACAACAACATAGGTTTTGTTCACGTTTGAATTGAAAGTTCGGATTTTAGCGCGTTGACAATCTGACTGTTCTTTCATACATTTCTTAAATTTGCTAAAGCAACCCAAGCCGTGTACGTATGTCGATCTTGGTTCCGCCACTGGCTACCATTATCATTTTGCTCAGCTACCGTAGAGCTGGAAGAGTTGGGCATGTTTACATCTTAAGGTTTAAACTTGTTGACGTTGACGGTTCTTACGCCAAGAAGTAATCGTGCTCCAGAATGATACGGAGCATGACTATATGATACCCACAGGAACGTCCTATACGGATTCCTATCTGTTACCACTGCAGAGCTGTGTCAATCTTCTCCTGTAACCAATTCAGACGAGGCGCAACGCTCCTCTTAGTCCCACTGAGGCGACTTGAGACATTCACAACTTCACCAGCTAGGAACTCCACCCACATACTTTTTTACAATATGCATAAGCGTTTCACTTCCTTCTTGAGAATCAAATTGCGCTGTCCGGATCTTCTGCGATTTTGACATGCTTTTGTTTCTCTATTCCGCAGGTCGTAAACTTGGAACGTCCCCGAATCCCTCTGAAACCCCCTCTAACGTTCCTGAAGCTCCCTGAATCCTTCTCAAATGCCTCTTAAATCTCCTAAGTTTCTGAAACGCCATGAAACTCATTGGACCGTCTCCTGGAACGTCCCTGAAACCCACTGAATCTATCTGGAACATCCTTGAAACCCCATGGATCCTCTTGAAATCCGCACTTCTGAAACTTCCTGGAATATCCCTGGAACGCCCCTGAGACCCCTGAATTGTCACTGGAACCCACTTAATCCCTCACCAGAAACGCCCTTGAAACCACCTGAAATCTCCTGGAATATCCCTGGACGCTACGAAATCGCCACTGGGTCCATCTCTGAAGGCCTCTAGAAGGTCGTGGAACCACATATTCAATCTGAAATCCGCTGAAAAACCTCTGCAAACCACTGGAACATTCCTGCAACACCCATGAAACCCCTTTAAACAACTGGAACGCCTTTGAAATCCCATCACATAAATCACCCTAGAACCCATTGAACGCTTCTGATGGTCCCTGAATTCTCCTGGAACGCATCTTACACCCCATGAATCGCTTCGGAACTCCTCTGAAACGTCCTGGAATGCCCTGTCCTCTTTAAGCCTCTTGTAACGCCCCCGAAAACCATTGAATCTCCCTGGAACGCCTCTGAAATTTCCTAGATCTTTCTGGAATCCGCTGTAATCCTCTCAAACTGCCCGTATCGCCCCTGGAACACCCCTCAAAACCCGACAAGCGTCCTAGGACACCTCTGGAAACTCCTGGATCACCACTGGAGTGCCCCTGAAACCTTCTGCAATATCTCTGAAATGCTCCTGAAACTCCCTCAAACTGGAACACCCCTGGAACGCCAGTGGATCCACGTGGAAACCCCTTGAAGATACGACGAAGCCACACCTCAAATTTTCAAGAACACAAGTCTAAAGAATCGAAAGCCGGAAGTGACCAATCCAATTTTCATCGCAAAATGACATTTCATATTTGTGATCTTAATAATTCGAACTGTGGTTTCGTCATATCTTTACCTTAACTCCTCTAAATATACTAAAACAACTGAAACGCATTTGAATCCCCTAGAACACCCCTGAAACCCATAAGCCCTCTAAAACTTACTGCAACACCCCAGTACATCTCTTAACACTCATGGGTCAGCCCTGCTGCGTCCCTGAAACCCCCTGTAAACCCCTGAAACGTATCTGAAATCCCACGAATCACCCTGAAACTCCTGGAAATGCCTCTGATGGTCCCTAAAACTCCCTAGCACATCTCTGGAACGTCATTGAAAACTTTTCCACACTGTTCCACACTGTTTTCAAAGGCCCAATTTCGTGATCATGATAATTTTGAATCTAAAAGGTTGGTGTTAAGTGGTTAAGTGTCTTCGAAGAAGTTGTTTTGTATGTTGAAGCACTTCTTTTGAAAGTATCATTTATGTGATTAATCCACCCAGAAGTAAGAGTGAAATTTGATTTTTTTTTTCCTAAATGAGGATAGCGGTTTTTTTTACGAAAAGTTTTAAAATTACGCGGTTTTTTGAAAAAAAAAACGCTGTTTTTTTCGGTATCGTAAAACAAACTTCAGTGTATAAGAAAACTTGCCGAATACATTTTCGTTCTATCTGCTCAAGTTTTAGTGGTAATGATCATATTTTTGTGAAATCGGTTCGAAGACACTAAACCTCATAAATCAATTTTTCATGCCGAAAATAGATTGGTCCTTCGAAAACAGTGACTCTGACACCGCATGGAACGTCCTTGAAACTCCCTGAAACTATAACGTCACTGGGAACCTCTAGAGAAGGCGTCTAGAACGCCTCTTAAACCTCCTCAAACTCCCTGGAATGGCCCTGAAGCTCTTTGAATCCTCCCTAAATCCACTGGAACGCCCTTAAAATCCCCTGGAACACCCACGTGGGACGCCCCTGGAAGCCCTTGGAACTACCATGAACCCCCTGAAATACCCTGGACATTCCTAGGGCACTCCTGGGACACCACTGACTGGAACGCTCCTGAAACTCACTGAATCCACCTGAAACCTCCTACAACACCCCTGTAACGACCCTTAATCTCCCCGGACACCCCTAGAACCTCTGGAATTGCCCCAAAAACGCACTGAGATACTTTTGGGACACCCCTGAAACAGGAAATTCAATTATAAAATGAATTTTTAGAATAATAGAAATCATGTGCTTAATCTATATATATATAAATGAATTTCTGTCTGTCTGTCTGTCTGTCTGTCTGACCGCTATGGATTCGAAAACTACTTGACCGATCGGTGTAAAATTTTGTATGTGGGTATTTTTGGGGCCAGGGATGGTTCTTAGCTTGGTGCGGGACCTCTCCGGTCTCTGGAACGGGGGGCTCCCATACAGATGACTTCGCCGGGAACGTCCCTATGGAGCTGCATGTCAAAAAACACAGTAGGCAGACAGAAAGACGTTAACAGAGACATCTAGTTATTAATATTTTAAAATCATTGAAATTTGCTTCTCAAGCATCCCCTGTTTCGATGTTAGATAAGCAAATTTTAAGGTGTCCCGTTCCTTAAGGATTTTTGGGAACTTCGGGAGAGTTCAAGTCAAGTGTACTGTGGTGCATTATACTGGTGGTATAACTTTTCCAAATGAAGGAGAACGTGCCTATGGAGCTGACCTACCGACACTAGGTGGCTTGATCCATTAAAGGAGTTTCAGTGAATTTAAGAGGGCTCTAGGGAGCTTCAGAAAGCTTCAGGGGGCGTCCGAGGTATGATAAAGGCAATGTACCGTCTCCAACCAGAGGAGGTTGCTTAGACTGAACGATCACTAAACATGAGCCAACGGACATCACACGAAACACCGCAGTGGTCAAGTAGAGAGTTTTCCGTTTGACGAAAAATTATCAGAGCAGTTCCCGGGTTTATCAAAAAAAAAAATAGAAATGTTGCCTGACGTTCCAGGGCGTTGCAGGAAGTTTCAGGGCATTTCAAAGGGATTCGACGGGCTTCAGATGCGTTTTCTGAGTCTCAAGGGATTTTCAGGGAGATTCTATAGCAGAAGATTTTTGGGAGATGTCATAATGCTAGAAAGGAGTTCAACAGAAATTTCTGGTGGTCTCAATGTACCTATAGAGGGATTCCAAACGTTTCAAGAATTTAGGGAGGTTCAAGGAAAGCTTCATGGGGGTTTAAAGGAGTTTTACTTAGAGGAACATTCGATGAAGCTTCTATGTATGAGCCTATGTGACTAACATGAACCTTATTTCTACTACAGCAAGAGATCACCAGTTACGCTGGTTTAAGAACAAAACGTCGAATGTCGAAAGGTAGAATGCCAAAACATCGAAAGGACAAAATGTCGAAAGCGAGTAATCTAAGCAAATATTGAGTTATTTATTATTTTAAAGGAAACCCCATTTCTTCACTTTACGACCTTTTATCACTTCGACGTTTTACCTTTTCGACGTTTTGGTATTCGACGTTATGTTACCCATCCAAAAGGGTTTTTGAAGAAGATCTTAGAGAAAAGTTTAAACGGGCTTCTGAATGAATAATAAGGAGGAATTTCTGAAGGAATTCTTGGAAGAATAGCTTTAAAAAAAAATGATAAAGGAATCGCTGCATGAGTATTTGAAAGATTCCGTGAAAGGTTTTCAGGTGAATTTGTAGGAATTTCCTGAAAGAATTTCTACGAAAATCATTTAGGAACTCTATGAAAAGTTATAAAACGAGTGATTGGAGACACTTATGAAGTTAACTCATGACAACATTTATGAACATTTTATAGCATTTTGAACATTCATGAGCAACATTTATGAAGGGACTCTTAGAGGCATTCTGTAAGGAATCCCTTTAGGAATATCTAATGGAAATCCAAGAAGATTTTCTGAAGGGAACACTGTAGGAACTTCTTGAAGAATTTCTGGAGAAATTTCTGAAGGAATCCTCCAACATACATACATACATACATACATACATACATTTATTTGTTCAACATCACATTTAAGATAAGACATAATCAACAATAGTACGCCACAATACTCGGTTTGTGGCTGCCGCTCTCCATCCTCGGTCGCGCCCAATGCTCGCCAGGTCACGCTCCACTTGGTTCGCCCATCGTGCTCTCTGCACTCCACGCCTTCTTGTGCCAACCGGATCAGTTTCCAACACCACTTTTACAGGGTTGTTGCCCGGCATTCTTGCAACATGCCCTGCCCAGCGTATCCTTCTGGCTTTGGCCACCTTCTGGATGCTGGGTTCGCCGTAAAGTGCAGCGAGCTCGTGGTTCATCCTTCTCCGTCACCCACCGTTCTCCCGCACACCGACCGCAAATCGTTCCCCGGCTGTTGAGCCCGGCTCGTCGCATCATACCTTCCAGAGCGATGATGAAGAGTAGGCATGAGAGTCCGTCACCTTGTCGCAGTCCCCGGCGAGATTCGAATGAACTGGATAGTTCACCCGAAACCCTTACGCAGTTTTGCACACCGTCCATCGTTGCTTTAATCAGTCTAGTCAGCTTCCCAGGAAAGCCGTTTTCGTCCATGATTCTCCATAGCTCTGAGCGGTCGATACTGTCGTATGCCGCTTTGAAGTCGATGAACAGGTGATGCGTTGGGATCTGGTATTCACGACATTTGCCGTACGGTAAAGATCTGGTCCGTTGTCGACCGGCCGTCGATGAAGCCAGCCTGATAACATAACACGAACTCATTCGTTTTAGGTGACAGACGACGGAAGATGATCTGGGATAGCACTTTGTAGGCAGCATTCAAAATAGTGATCGCCCTGAAGTTCTCACATTCCAAATGGTCGCCTTTCTTGCGAATGGGGCAGATTACCCTTCACAGATCGAAAAAAGAGTGTAAAATTCTGTGGCATATGATGCACATAATTGGAGCGTGAGATATCACAGAAGTTTACATGACATATCATGTAAAGTTCCTGAAATATCATGTAAACTTCCATTATATGTCATGTAATTCAGCATGACTCTGAGAGTTTACATGACATATAACACAAATTTACATGATATATCATGTAAACCATCATAACGTTAAGTTTACATGACTAAAATGAAGTTTAATGACGTGTAAATCTCATTATTTTTATCTGTGTTCCTTCCACTCCTCCGGTAGCTGTTCGGTTTCCCAGATCCTGACTATCAGCCGATGCAGACAGGTGCCCAACTTTTCTGGGCCCATCTTGATGAGTTCAGCTGCGATACCATCCAAATGCTTTGTTGGTTTTAAGCTGATGAATGGCATCCTTAACTTCCTTCAGCGTGGGAGTTGGTTCATTTCCGTCCTCCGCTGCACTGGCGTCGTCGTTTCTTCCGTTGCCGTGGGCTCCCATGCCTACGTTCTCCACGCCGTTCAGGTGCTGATCGAAGTGCTGCTTCCACCTTTCGATCACCTCACGTCCGTCCGTCAAGAGGCCTCCGTCTTTATCCCTGCATATTTCGGCTCGCGGCACGAAGCCGTTGCGGGATGCGTTGAGCTTCTGATAGAACTTCCGTGCTTCTTGGGAATGGCACAGCAGTTCCATTTCTTCACACTCCGCTTCTTCCAGGCGGCGCTTTTTCTCCCGAAAGAGGCGGGTCTGCTGTTTCCGCTTCTGTTTGTAACGTTCCACGTTCTGTCGAGTCCCTTGCTGCAGCATTACCGCCCTCGCTGCGTTCTTCTTCTTCGTTCTGCACTCTTCGTCGAACCATTCGTTTCGTCGATTACGTTCCACGTACCCGATGGTGCTCTCGGCTGCGTCGTTGATGGCTGCTTTACTGTACTCTAGCAGTCCTCTAGAGGGGCCTCATCGAGCTCGCCCTCGTCTGGCAACGCGGCTTCGAGTTTCTGCGCGTATGCTGAGGCGACATCCCGTTGCTTCAGTCGCTCTAGGTTGTACCGTGGCAGTCGCCGGTACCGTACATTGTTGATGACGGAGAGTTTTGGGCGCAGTTTGACCATCACCAGATAGTGGTCGGAGTCGATGTTGGCACCACGATAGGTCCTGACGTCGATAATGCCGGAGAAGTGCCGTCCGGCAATCAGAACGTGGTCGATTTGAGATTCCATCTGCTGTGTAATCCTTCAACTAGTTCCTAAATAAATCCCTGGAAATCTTCCTTAAAAACCACCCTGGATGAGTTTATCTGGAATATTCTCTTAATGTATACCTTTTTAGAACGAT
Source organism: Aedes albopictus (assembly GCF_035046485.1). Taxonomy (NCBI): domain Eukaryota; kingdom Metazoa; phylum Arthropoda; class Insecta; order Diptera; family Culicidae; genus Aedes; species Aedes albopictus. Next base: position 40,444,167 of record NC_085136.1, read on the forward strand.
GAATTTATAAAGAAACCCACATTTTTTAAAAATTTCTAAAGGATATAAAATTGTTTGAAATTTCGAGTTAATTTCTGGGAATTTTTCTGAAGGAATCCCGGGCGAATTTCATAAAGCAACACATGAAAATTTTATGGAGGAATCCCCACAAGAATTTTAGCAGATTTTTTCAAAGGAATATCTATAGGAGTTCCTGGAGGAATTTTAAATAGTTGGTTTTGAAATTCATGAAGAAAGTCCTGGAGGAATCTCTGCAGGTTTTGTGAAAGACTTCCTTCAGTGATTCCCAAAGGAATCCGCACAAGCAATTCTAAAACAGTTCTCGAATTGAGTTCTAAGAGAATCCATCGAGCAATGTTAAAAGTAATCCAAGAAAGGTTTGGGGAACTTGTGATTTTAAGGGCCCATATAGCCGAGGCGGTAAACGCACGGGTATTCAGCCTGACCATGCTGAGGGTGACCAGGGCCCATATAGCCGAGGCGGTAAACGCACGGGTATTCAGCATGACCATGCTGAGGGTGACGGGTTCGATTCCCGGTCGGTCCAGGATCTTTTCGTAAAGGAAATTTCCTTGACTTCCTTGGGCATAGAGTATCTTCGTGCCTGCCACACGATATACGCATGCAAAATGGTCATTGGCAGAGGAAGCTCTCAGTTAATAACTGTGGAAGTGCTCATAGAACACTAAGCTGAGAAGCAGGCTTTGTCCCAGTGAGGACGTTACGCCAAGAAGAGGAGAGGAGGATGCTGAGGGTGACGGGTTCGATTCCCGGTCGGTCCAGGATCTTTTCGTAAAGAAAATTTCCTTGACCTCCTTGGGCATAGAGTATCTTCGTGCCTGCCACACGATATACACATGCAAAATGGTCATTGGCAGAGGAAGCTCTCAGTTAATAACTGTGGAAGTGCTCATAGAACACTAAGCTGAGAAGCAGGCTTTGCCCCAGTGAGGACGTTACGCCAAGAAGAGAGAGAGAGGTTTGGGGAACTTTGAAATGGTTCTCAAAAATTTCCACAGTAATATTTGAATGATACCCTGAAGCTTTTTTTACGATAATCATGAATTTATTTTGGGAGCAAAAGGAGGAAAATTATGAAACTTTGGAGAATTTTTTAAGAAAACTTTGGGTTCTGTATTTGTGATCAACTTATTGTAAGTTATAATTTATAACGCTGGAGGAATTTTTGAACAAAATCCATGTTTCAGAAAGAATCGATGAAGAAATTTCTGTAAAAATACATGGACGGTTTTCATGGGAGAATCCTTAGAGGAATTTACAAAAAGAAATTCTGTAGGAACTTCTAAGGGAATTTCCGATGCAACACATGGAGGAATTTCTTAAACCAGTCTAAAAAAATCAACAAAAAGTTCGGAAGGAATCCGTGGATGATTTCGTTAATTTCTTACAAATCTTCGGAAAAAATATTAAAAAAATCACTGGAAGATTGTTGATTCCCTGGAGGCATTTCTCTAGGAATCTAAGGACTATTTTCCAATAAAAATCTTGGTTTCTGATGTAAAATTTTGAGGATTTTTTTTTTAAGAATTCTGTGTAAGATTTATAAAAGAATTCATGGTAGAATTTCTGAAAATTTTAATGAAGTCTTCGCTTTAAGTTTCCTGAATTAGGAAGGTTTTCTGAAGGTATCACTGCAGAAATTTCTGGAAATACACATGGAAAACTTTGTAAAACAATAAGTGAACAGGGTTTCTGAATAAAAAAAACATGGAGAATTCTTCAAGCGGTTTCATGGAAGAAATTATTGAAAAAATCTATGAAGTTTAAAACTCAGAAGGCATTTCTGAGGCTGGTAGATGTTCTTAACCCTAAAAGGGATACCTGGGGTCCATTGGACCCCAGGCGCCTTTCAGAGCTCGTCTTTGATGGAACACACTCAGAGAGGTGACGAAACTGAGGCCATGAAGGTATCCCTTTTAGGGTTAAAGAACCACTTCAGAAATTTTAAAAAGAAGGCCCAGATAATTTTTTAAGCAACTCTTGGGGGTATTTAATGTTATCCTTGAAAACAAATCTAGAGAAATCTTTAAACTCTTTTCCGAAAAACTTTCTAGAAGGCGCTGTAGAAGAATGTTAAATTCATTCAGAGGATTATCTTAGGGAATATGTTAGGGTTTTTAAACTGAATATGTGATGGAGAAATCCTTCAAGTAATTTCAGGGGGAATCTGTAGAAGAATTTTTAAAGGAATTTCTTAGGGAATTTCTGGAAAAAATCATGACATTTTTTTATTGAAAAATCCTATCAGAGATTTTCTGAAAAGTCTTTCGAAAAATGCCTGTAACCGTGGTAGATTTATTTTCGTGAATCCCTGGATGAATTTTTGAATGAAAAATTGGACAAAGTTTCAAAGGAATCTTTGAAATATTTTTTCAAGAGGAATTGCCACAATAGCACTGAGATGTTGTGGACAAAGAACAATGGAAGAATAATAGTGTAAATTTATGTTCTACACATATCAATTGTTAACCGATTGATTAAATTGAAAACTTATGTATGTTTGATTCAATGTGTGATTTTAGGTAGATTTCTACATCAAGAGAAAGTGAATTGTATGTGACTTACCGTTTCGTTTTAGCCCACTACTAACAAGATAACCGTCCCTACCGTTCAGTCAGCAATCACTTAAATTTGAAATATGTGTCACTTTCTACGAGTCATGTCTCGCCTCAGGCTGGTAATCCCGCATCCAGCACCCATCACATCCCATTAGCTTCGATCCGATAAGACCCATTAGCTGGCCTGACGACGGTCAGTCAGTGTTCTACTGCAGCAGTGTCCGAAGGAAACAACGAAGCTGAAAGTAAAAACTGATATCAGCAGACTGGGTCCCGGACGGACGGAGGACGCAGGAAAGAGGACGACACCATTTGTGGTAAAATATTTTGAGCAATTTATAACCCAAACGACGAGAGATAACGAAAATCTGAGTGCTGTTATGCTACCGGTGTTCACCACAACCAACGACCGGATTGACCACGAACCGGTCCGGAGCTCTGCTGGAGATGTCGCTCGTTTGCGGCATATCGGCGCCTTGTTGGTGTCTCGTCTCCGGTTGTGAGGCGCAACAAATCAGCACCTTCGAAAGAATATTAACTGAATCTACTTAGAGCAGAGAAAATTTAATTGCGCATTAGATGGGTCGAGTGAGTGCGGTGGGATGACGACGAAAATAGCTCTCCGTTGCCGGTCGGTATTGTTGCGCTCCGCGCGCGATGATGGGGCCACATGCAGCGAAAGTGTGTCAACTGCTCACGTCTTCTGTCCCCACCGCCGCCAACACATCTATCCGCCACCTCGTCTAGGCTTATAACCAATTGCGCACCATGCGCGACTTGAAACTGTAAATATTTACATTCTGCTGGTTTTATTGTCCCACACCGCTGCTGCTGCCCTAGGCAGCGGAGATTCTAGATTTCATCCATCCATATCCAGAGTCGCCGCAATTGGACAATGCTTGGGGAACTCACACACGCACGGCTATGCACTGTGGATCAGAAAGTAGAATAATTCCATTATTGCACAAAAAATACTGCATTACTGTAATAATATACTCTGTTATTTCCTGTTCAAATAATATAAACATGTTTACTTTTTCTGTTTCCGCATTGAACAAAATGGTGAGTCTACAACCAGGAAGAAACGTCCAACGTAGCTCGGGCCTTCACAACTTATCGTCCCATACCGTCGCGAGTCCAACGTGATGTCCGTATTGTTAACCATCTTTGCTTGAACAATCTTACCTGCCGAAATCCAAACATCTACACAATTCTTTCATTCAAAGATTATCACACACAATGAGGCTACACTTGTCGCCGCTGTTGATCCGTCCGTCCGGGGATTACTCACGGCTTAATACGTGTCAATTTGCATAACCCGAACCGAACCGGCTTTCTTGTCCTTTCCGATAGGTACCGACCCGAAAAAAAAATCAGGGGTCGCCTCTTTATAATTAAAGTTGATCCCTTGTTCGGATTTCGTTGTTCCTCGAAATCGGAAACACCACAAAGTGGTGTGGAAGTAAGGGGGTGTGGTGACCCGAGAACGGCCGGAACGATTCCGTTGTCACTGTCAACTTGTCACGTCGTCGTCCTCTTCGACGGCTAGAACCCGAGATAGGGCGGTTGATCCTCGCGTTGACACTTTACAATTTCGTCGGAGTTGAGCAGATGACGTACATACATAGCTACTCTCTGGGTCTGGTGGACTGAAATTGGCACTTGTTTGGCAGGAACCGGTAAGGATTAAGGGTACTTTTTTACCCCCGGTAAGTTGTCCTATTCATCATTGTTGCTGCCGCCGAAGGATAAGATAAATAATTTCACCGGGAAAGTGCAGTGTACAATGGAAGAGCAAACATCGTGAAATCTGGATGCAGTGAAACAGGTTGCACACGAAGGGACAATCCAATTGCCAGTGATGTATCCAGGCCGATCACCTATTACACGGATTCATATTACACTGCTGTCCGTGTTGTAGGAATCCCAGAGCTTATGGGATTTCGCCTAATTGGTGGTGAGAGCGAATACCTCAGGCGTAATCCAAGATAGCACCATACTTTCTTTCTTTGGCAAAGTTGTAATACTAGAATAGATCTACCACACAATGCAAACTAACATCCAGTTAGTTTGCAATTTGGTTGATAGAGACGCTATGTAGAAGAGGTTGCTGTGTAAACCCGCCAGTAGAAGCACTCATAAGTAACAATGATGTCTTTGACAATGTTGTTCAGTAGGTCATTGAAGAATCTGGTGATTCAACAATTAGTTAGTGATATCGCCGCTAGGTGCCGCTAGTCGTCAAGTAAAGTTTCAAACTTCTCTATCTGGGGATCCAGAGCAGATAGAAGAGTGTCGTCTTCGGCAAAGTTCTTCAGGAAGTCAATAGCTATCTGGTGATTAAACAATTAATTGGTGATTTCGCCGCTAGGTGACGCTAGTTCTTCAAGTAAAGTTTCAAACCAGAGTAGGTAGAAGAGTGCCGTCTTCGGCAAAGTTCTTCAAGAAGTCAAGATCTAACTGGTGATTCAATAATTAGTAGGAAATTTCGCCGCTAGGTGGTGCTAGTTGTCAAGTAAAGTTTAAAACTTCTCTACCTGGAAATCCAGAGCAGCTAGAAGAATGTCTCCTTCGGTATAGTTCTTCAGGAAGTGGAGAGCAATCTGATGATTCAACAATTAGTAGGAAATTTCACCGCTAGGTGGCGCTAGTCATCAAGTAATGTTTAAAACTGCTCTATCTGGGGATCCAGAGCAAATAGAAGAGTGTCTTCTTCGGAAAAGTTCTTCAGGAAGTCAAGAGCAATCTGGTGATTCATCAATTAGTAGGGAGTGGATAACTGACACTGAGGAAGATTATAAGTGGTAGTCGATATACGCGTATCTGTCAAAGGATAAGCAAAATAGGGCGGAATTAAAATAACTGATTACACTCATTCGAAGAGGGTTTTCTGCTTAGAGGGTTCGAAAAGTCGGTACAAGAATTAGTTGGTGATTTCGCCGCTAGGTGGCGCTAGTTGTCATGTAAAGTTTCAAACTTCTCTATCTGGAGATCCAGAGCAGATGGAAGAGTGTTGTCTTCGGCAAACAACCAGGTGATTTAATAGCGGGATTTTATTCTGCATAATCTGGTGAAACTTTAATCTTTTCTTCTTTATCTTGTCTCTTGATTCCTTGCCTGCTGGTACTCTGACATTTTTATTCGATTTTGTCTTCTTACCCTCGTGTCTAACAATCTTCTCCGTCTTTTATTTCTCCTTCTTCTTCTATATCTTCTTCTTCTTCGTCTTATTCTTTTCATAATTGATATGTAAACCGTGCAGATTAGTGTTCTATGAGCACTCATTACTTTTTAACTGAGAGCTTTTTCTGAGAATGAATATTTTGCATATGTTTTGCATTGTATGGCAGGCCCAAAGATGCTCTATCCCAAGAAAGATAAAGATATTTCTTAACATGTGAAAAGAGCCTAAGTGTTTTTGTAAACAAACATGTTTTGGTCGCTGTAGGGCCCAATTCAACCCAATTCAACGTATCTGTAACTTACTTTTGTATAAATAGTTATCACCGACCTGTTTCAATAATTTTTAAATTTTGAAGTGTTTTCTAGTTTATCACAGATATGTAAATGAAAACAATCGGTTTGTATGGGAAAACGGCTTTGGTGCATTTTTATTGTCCATACTGTAGTTTTGAAATAAAAACTTACCCCTGGTCCAAGCAAATTTAGGCTAGTCGTTGTATTTAATAGATAGAGAGGACATATAGGGTGCCTGTACCAGTTATCGCACTATCTAAGGAAAACTATTCCTACAAAAATAAGAAGAAGACCGACGAATGTCGTCGATATGTCAAATGATTGATTTGTGTTCAAACTTTACAGGAAAAATATAAAAACGGAGCCAAATTAATTTTAGTATTTATTACGGTGTGTGCCAATGATAGGAACCCTGTACCAGTTATGGACACAATTTCTTATTTCGGTTCCACTTCGCACTATTTACATGCATTCCTTATGGGATTAGCCATAACTGGTACACTATGGCGAAATAGAATGCAAGGAAGCCGAAATTTTAAGGAAAATGATTTATTTCTATCATTTTTTGAGCAAATTGTGAAGTTTGAATGAGTGCAATCATCCTTTGTGAAAGTGATCTTTTGTTTACAAAATTTTTCTTGTTGATTTGCATCGTTGAAGGGTGAAAATCAACTATGGCGAATTTGAGGTACTATAGCCATAACTGGTACACTAAGCCTACTCATGATTTGAAGGATTCAAATAATAACAAAATCCATCGATGTGCTAGTAATTGCCTTCTTTTCAACCACGTCACGCTCCGTCATGACCGAAAAATGAGCGAACATGGTTAGACTCTCTTGGTCATCGTCTCCCGATTCGATGAAATTGAGAGATGCATTGCTGTACAAATCACTTGACGACTCCTGTTGGCATTGACGCTTTCCAAGCCTGCAAATTCCAAATATCTGCACCCCCCCCATTCTGGAACGCCACAATGTAAGTGATTGAAATAGCAATGAATTCTTTCAGAATTTAAAAAAACTTTTTCCGAAATGATCATGAAAAGAGACTGCTAGGACTGCCTAGAATGATTTCAGTACTTATTCCTATAAAGATATCTCCAGGTATTCCTTTAGAATGCACTCCATGTATTTCTTTGCAAATTTCTCCAGAGACTCTTGCTGTAATTTTCCTTAGGTCTTCTTCAGAAGTTTCCTTCAGATTTTCCTCCTGGAGTTCTCTCAGGCATCCTTCAGGAAAACCCTTCACAGATTGCTACAGAAGTTCGTGTGTGTATTCCTTCATTTCTTTCTTTAAATTTTTTTTCCTAGGAATATTATCAGAGTTTCCTCCAAAAGATTTTCTTTGGGATTTTTCTTGGAATTCTAGTTAAAGTTTCTTAAGAAATTCATCCATGAATTTCTTCAAGGCTTCTCCAAAAGTATAAATTTTAAAAAAACTCTTTTCACGTAGATTCAGAGAAAGTTTTCCTTTAGATATTCTTTTCTGTTTCAGAATAATTATTGATTCCTTCATATACTAAGGGATTACCCAAGTTTTTATTTAGAAATTCATCTGGGAAATTCTCAAGAGATCATTCTCCAGTAATTCCTCCACGGATTGCTAAAGATTTATTCAGGTTTTTTTTGCAGGGATTCTTTCAGATTTTTTTTTCTGGTAATGCCTCTAAAATTTCTCCAAAGATTCTCGAAAAAATCTTGCAGAAATTACTCGAGAATTCAAGCTTGGCAATTTCCTAAGAATGATTTAAGAAATTCTTCTTTAATCCTAAAGAGAGTTTTCCGATTTTTCGAGAAGTGCTTTCGAAAATTCCTTCAACAAGTTTTTTATTCAGAAATTTCTTCATTTGTTCTCTGGAAAAATCCTTATTTTTTTATCTCCATTTTTAGCAGGGGTTTCTGCAGACATTTTTAAAGAAATTCCTTAAAAAACTCCTCCGATTTCTCATGAATCTCTCCAAAAAATTGTAAACATTTTCCCTTGAAAATTCTTTCTTCATAAGTTTCTCATATTTTTAATATGAATTTAGGCGATATATTAAGAAGTTTCTTGAGGTATTCTGACAGGTTTGCATCCAGGAATTGTTCTGAAAATAACTTCAGAAATGTTCAAAAATTTCCTCTTGGAATCTCAAGAAATGTTTTGTGCAATTGATGAACAAGCTTCTGAAAAAAGATCCATGAGGAATTTTCAAGAAGTACGCTTGAATATATTTTTAGAGAAAACTAGAGGAAATTTCTTAAGAAATCCCAGGAGATTTTTCTGTGGAACTTCATGGAGAAACAACTGGAAATAATTGAAGAATTTCTAGGAATCCCTGAAAGCACATTCCAGCTGAAATAGTCATTGGAATCCCTAGAGCAAGTCTTAAATCAATCTCCGATTGACTCCTTACTTCCTCTCCTACCTATACAAATTTCTAAAAGAATCCATGTAGAAAATTGTAGAGAAATTTTTGGAGTAATTCCCGAAAGATTTTATAAACACACTCCTGGAAGAATTTCCCTGTTTGAGCTTCAGTTTTTTTCCCACGGAAATTAATCTAAAACAATTCTTGGAGAAACTCTTGATGCAATATCTGAAGAAACCTCCGTATAAATTGATTCGTGGAAGCGTTTCTTAAAAAGAAACCTTGATACTAATTTTAAGACTGAATTCTCGGATTAGTGTCTGAAGGCATTCATTTAGATTTTTTGGAAGAAATTCATAAAAGATTTCTTAAAGAAATTCTTAACTTAAAAAAATTGTGGAGGAAACGCATAAGAGAATTCGATAGGAATCTGCAGGAAGTTTTCTAACGAAATCTCTGGAAGAACTTCCGAAAGAAACTTCGGAAGAATTTCCAAAGAAGTCCGTAAAGAAATCCTAGTAGAAATATATGTAGGAATTCTTATTTTTAAATGTTGTAAAAGTATCATTATTAATATTTGGTTGCTAGTTATTCACACCTCAGATAATATCTGGAAGCATTTCTAAAAAAATTCGCTAATGATTTCCTGTAGCAATTCTCGAAATGATTTTTTAAAGAATCCATGACGAAACTTCTGAGAAAACCCATGGAAGCTCTTCAAGAGGAATTCTAGGAGAAAAAATCCGGGAGTTTCATCAAGAAGAAATTAAATCGAGGTCCGTAAACATTTAGAAGAAGAATCAAGATACCTCCTTAGTCGTTTTCCTGATTGAAATACGTTTCATTTTTCAACAAATCATTTTTTCGAAATTTTGTTTGAATTTTGCGCCCTTATTAGGGTGGCCCATTAGGGCAGTTCAGATTTCAAACATGTTGGAAACTCAAAGCTCCTATATGTTCATTACAATCCTTGGTGCAAAACTAGAGTCCTGTCAAATTTTCAGCCATTTCGGTGGTGAATTAATGGTGGCCCAAGAGCAAAATAGGTTTGTATGGGAATTACTATGGAGAATTTTCAAAAAAAGTTCTCCACGTTGTAGAGCATCCACACAAGGATAAAGTCATAGGGTCAAAGCCAAATTGAATTCTTCAGATCTCAATGATGAATGTTGCCAAAGACCGGAACTTATTTCGACAATCGGCAAAAAAGATATTAAACAAATTCTCACTCCGCATGCGCATCTTCTTACACGATGTCCTGCAAGGTGTGCAAGAAGCTAACACGCATACTATGATTGCGTGTCAAGCGTGTCGGTCGAGCTGTCGTCTTCTGTTCAAGCATGCATGGATGAATATTGATTAATAACTTTTGAGTCGTGAGTCGAAATGAGTTGCGGTCTTCGGCAACATTCATCATTGAGATCTAAAGAATTCAATTTGGCTTTGACCCTATGATTTTATCCTTGTGTGGATGCTCTACAACGTGGAGAACTTTTTTTGAAAATTCTCCATAGTTATTCCCATACAAACCTATTTTGCTCTTGGGCCACCATTAATTCAAGACTAAAATGGCTGAAAATTTGACAGGACTCTAGTTTTGCACCAAGGATTGTAATGAACATATGGGAGCTTTGAATTTTTAACATTATTGAAGTTTGAACTGCCCTAGTGGCCCATACTTATATGAAAAATTAAAATTACGAAAACTACCAAGTCTTTCCTCCTGAAACAGGTGTTTTGGACTCCCAGAAGCTACGTTCAAAATTTCGGTCTAGCTCAAGGGCACAAGGGAGCGCTCAACAAGCTTGAAGTTTGTATGGGGAAACATGGCCAAATGTATGCAGAAATCTAAGGTTTTCGATTTTTACCGCTAGGTGGCACCGTAAGCGCTCAACAATTAAGCCCTTTGGTGTTATTGTGGGTGACTATATGTCAAACAACTTTGTCGAAGACCGCAATGTGATCTGACACCTGGTAATAAAGTTATACCCTAGGTAAAGTGAGGCAAAACTTTATAGTTGTTTTTCCTGTTCATGTAAAGAAGTAATATCAATAATGAAATATCAATACAGTCCGGATTCGCTGGTTGGGTCACGACTGCGCCCCGATTAGCAAATCGTGTTCGTTCGTTGGGGCAACTGACAACTGATCAAAATGCTCTAGACACACGCAAGTGACGAGAAATACGTCACTGAACATTCACATACTTGCACAAACGTTCTGTATATAGGAGCTGCGATGCGACGGCGGTCAGACGTCAAACTCGTTTTGACATCTGTTTTGACATTGACAGTGCTTTTTAGTTGGGTTTTGCCCCAACCAGTGAACATTCAACCATCGAGACAGCCCATCTAACGAGCTCTCAACGAACGAATCGTCACTGTACTCTGCTTCACTATGCTGATTTTTTGATATGTTACGCCAAATTTCCTGATTTTTCTGATAAAAATTTAAAACCAGGGTACCTCTTTGGTCCCGAGACCATGAAAACGCGAAAAAAACAATAATTTGCATATTTTATAGTACTCTTTACATTTTAGCCCCTACAACGTATTTTTCCTGAAAACTACAATTCAATAGCTTCCAAACAAAAAAAAAGAAGTTTAAAAATGGTTCAAAAGTTACGATTTTTTAAAGTGTTTAGTTTTGAAAAACCTTGATTTTTTGGACCACCCCATATGAAAATTGGTCACCCTAATGACGAAATAAAAAAATACGGGTCTAATTATTTCCGAAGAACTACAAGCCCACCAAGTTTCACGACAATCGAAGATGCACTATATCGTTTTTCTATGGAATGGCTGGTATATATAAAAATGTATAAAATAAAGTTACCGTTGTATCCGTAACATTTTTCGGCGTGTTCAAAATAAAATCTTTGTGAGTGGAACCTCTTTCAAGGCTTTCTTCGTAAATTCTCCCTGACATGTTTAGAGAACCATACTCTTTTCATCGATTGCTTCGAAAAATCCATCATTGAAATTCTTTCAGGATTTTTTATTTTCAATTCCCCCATGACAGAAGAGAAAATCTTCTATGGATTGCTCCAGAAGTTTCACAAAAATAAATCTGTTAGGAAAACTTACATGCATTGCTTTAGCAGTTTCTCCATGAATTTCTTCACAAATTATTTCAGGGATCGTGCGATTATTCCAGGAACTCCTCTGGATATTTACTCAATAATTTATCCAGGAATCGTTTTCGAAAACTTCTCAGAGATCAAAGAAATCCGGTTTTTTTTATTTAAGAATTCATCCAAAAATGTCTTCACAATTTTGGAATTTGACCATGAATTTGTCCAGAATTGCTTTGAAAAAAATCAAGGATTCATTTGGAAAATTTATTTAGGGATTGAAGAAAATTTTGCATGAATTCCTATGAGTTTTTACGTAATTGTTTCAAAAAATGTTCATGAAATTTCTGAAACATTGTTTGAATTTCTATCAGAATATTCTAGGAATTGCTTTCTTCAAGAGATTCTTTCCAAAAATATTTGTGATATTCATTTAGATTTTTTTTTGTAGTGATTCCTTCAGTAATTTCTCTAGGGTTCCTTGAGAAGTTTTTCAAGGGATGCTTTTGGAAAATACTCCAATGCTTACCTTGAAATGTCCATAAATGTTTCTTACTGAGTTTTCTCTAGAATTTCCTTTGCAAATTTCTTCAGGTATTCCTTTAGAAAACCTTTCATAGATCTCCTTAAATATTTAGTCACTGAATATTTTTTAAAACCATTTAGAATTTCACGGATTTCTTTTGAAAAATCTTCCAGATATTCTCTCAAAGACTCCTTTGGAATCTCTTGAAAGTCTATCAGAAACTGTAGCTGAAACTTTATTTAAAAAAGCTTCCAACAAAAAATAAAAAAAAAAAACATTCAGGGATTATTTAACAAAATCGCCTTTGGATCATTCTAATAAACGGACGAGAGACCAACCCCAGCTAATACATCCGCAGATTGATACTGAATCACCACCACGGAAAAAACGCTGATCTTTGCCGAGAAATGGTAACGACACCAACCAAAGAGATCGACAAGCAACTCCGTGACTGACGGAGTAGAAGATAGCTATATGGAAATGTGAACGGAAAGATGTGCAAAAAATTGAATACGTAATTATTGTAGAATTTTGAACTAAGCATGACTCGAATGATCCATTGGATTGAAAGTCGTTATTTAAACAAAATCAAAAATCCTTCAGACTTCTCCAGAAATGTCTTCAACAGTTCCTTAAAAAAGTCTTCCATTGATTTTTCCCAAATTGTTGCATGGATTCCTTCAGAAAATACCAGGATTCGTCTCGTAAAATCTACCTAGGATTCCTACCATTTTTTTTCAGTTATTCTTTTAGCGTGAATGTGGCATCGATTACTTCGGAAATTTCTAAGAATTCCTCAGATTTTTTTTCAGGTTTTCTTCAGATTTTCAAAGGATTGCTCTAGAAAACGTAACACAAACTTCCTTAAAAACACTGCATGGATTCCTTTAGAAAGACTTCGGAAATTTATTTTTTGGAAAGTCTGCCAAGGATTCATTTTGAAATTAAGAAATGCCGAGCTCCTTCAAATTTTCTCAAAATTCTCCTTGAGAATTTTCACCAAGGTTTTCTTTAGAAATTCAGAAAGAGTCTCTTCGGGTATTTCTCGACGATTTTTTTTTTCTAAAAACCTATCTTTGATTTCTTCTGAAATTTTTCTTGAATTATTCCTGTACTTCAGGAATTCCTTGTATATTTCTTCAAAAACTAATTTATAAATCCCTCTAGTGATTGATTCCTAAATTTGTTCACTAACTACTTAAACAATCTAAGCAGGTATTTAATAAAAAGATCCTTAAGGAAAGTGGTTTCTCAAGGAATTCTTCAAACGATTCTGGTAATGATTTTTATAAGTTCAATCAGCGCAAAAAACCTTCCAAATAATTATCCTGGAAGGTTATACAGATGTCATTTTCATTTATTTATTTATTTATTTATTTATCTAATCAACAGGCTCTATATAAGCCCCAATGATTTTACTTAAATCTAAAGTCTAACATGACAAAGTAACATATCGCAGTCAAAAATAAAACTTAAACATAAGCACAAGAAAAACTGTTAACACAATCCAATTAATAGTCAAAATTAGCAAACAAAAAAAAATAAACATACAAAACTACAAACTAATTACGCCTTGAAAAAAACAAACTAAACCTCCGACGAAGTATTTGACGAGACACATTAAAATCGAATAATGAACAAACTCTATTGAAGTTACGTTGCAGGCCGTTAACACCCCCAAACATACTGTAGTTCGTCCGGTTTAAGGGTGGCCGCAGCATGTAATTGTTGCGAAGAGCACGAAGTTGAACATTAATATTTAGTTGACCCAGAATGGCGGGGCAATCAAGGCGTCCTTGCAGAGTGTCCGAGACCAGTAAAGCCCTGGCTGTGTCCCTACGAGTCGATAAAGGTTCCAGATGTATCAGCTGGCAACGGCTTTCATAACTTGGCAAATTATACGGATTGGACCAAGGCAAACGTCGAAGAGAGCTTTTCATCCAAAACTACACCAAGGTCTTTGACTTGACTGACGCGTTCAATTTGAGTGCCTGACAAACTGTAATCAAATAGTATTGACCGTTTTTTGTTCGTAAAGGAAATCACCGAGCACTTGGACGGGTTAACTTCCACTCGGTTTAGAGTACACCATTCAACAAACGCATTCAGCTGACGTTGGAGGAAGTAGCAGTCTTCAATCGATCGAACACGAAGATACAGTTTGAGATCATCCGCGTAGGATAACCGTGGGCATTTGATCACCAAGTTCACGTCATTAAAATATATTAAAAAGATCAGTGGACCCAAGTGGCCATGGGCATATACTGGCATAGGGGTGCTGAAATTTTGGTTTTAAGGGAGGGCAATAGAGTGTCTCAGAGAGGATTCACGTGGCTTTCGGGGAATTTCAAGGGGTTCCAGAGAGTTTTAGATAAGTTCAAAAAAAGTTTCAAAATGCTTTCGAGGGCCTCACAGGTCTTAGGTGTTCTCAAGAAATATGAAGAGGTGTCAATGGGCATGAATGGGCGTTCACGGGAATGTTATTGGAGAAAGCTTAGAGCGTTTCACGGATTTTCAGGGACGTTTTTGATTGTTTCAGAAGGCTTTATGAGAGTTTTTCTTCAATGAATTTCGCGACTATTATATGAGGACTCAGGGGAATTTCATAAGCTGTATGGGGCGTTTTTAACATCTCTGAAAGTATCAGGATTCAGGAGTATTTCTGAGGTCTCAGAAGGACTTGGGCATTCGGGAGTGTTTCTTTGGGTGTCAGTGGCGTCTCAGGGGAACACAGGAAATTTCAGAGGAGACTTCAGGCAGTTTCAGTAGGTGTCAGAGGAGGAAGATTAGGAGGGCTTCTGAGGGTCTTGGAGGATTTAGTCTGGTTTAAGAGATTTGACGGGCGTTTCAAGAGGATTCCAAAGAGTCTCAGAGGCACTTCAAAGTGTTTCAGGAATTTTTCAGAGGTGTTTTAGGGGGTTCCATGTTCGGTCTTGGAACTCCCAGTATCTCACTAAAAGGCTTGATCCGTGCATCTATGTCGATCTTGGTGCCGCCATCGGCCACCATTTGGCTACCAAGATATTGGAAGCTTTCAACATTCTCCACTGCACACTGGGCCACGAGCGGGATATAGCAAGTAAAAACCTCTAGCGTTTTGGGAGTACATTTTTTTGAGCTGGTGTCTTCGGAGACTTGTATTCATTTTACCTGCACTTTTATATGGTGATGAATGTTAGTTGGTAATTTAGGTGGCGCTGCGATACTAACTTTTTTGTTTTACGTCCTAGAGGTTTCCCGTCTTCTGCAAAGTTGTAGAGCGTGCCAAAATAAGTTAAGTCGCCGAAGACACCAAAGTTGTGTGACTTTCAACAACAAAGTTATACTAAAAAAGTAGTAAAATTTACGTGAAAATCATGTTTTCATGCTTATTTTGAATGTTATTTGCAAATTTATCAATTTTTGCACTTCACACGTGTTAATCAAAGTAGCCTGCGCCTGATGATACCAACTTTACAATTTTTCGGGACAAAACCATTTCATTTTTGGGCAAAATAGTAAAAATACTTAGGGCATACACTAAACAGTGTAAACTGATTAAACGTCGCAATCACCAAGGCAATCTTTGATTATTTCATTCGCAATTTCATGAAACATTTCAATAATCAGATAATCATGGCTTACGCAGTGATTTAATTTGTTTAGTGAATACCCCTACTATGATGTTTACTAGCTTCTTTTTTTCAAAAAGTTGCAAATTTCGGCAAAATTGGATGCTTGGTTCAAAATATACCACCAGCCAAGGGCTGAAAGTCTCTCAAATAGAGATAAATCAATCAAATCAAAATATACCACTCAAGATCTATTTAATCTGAAAGTTTGCCGGAGGTATAATTTGGTGTTTTTGAGATATCTTGTTATTAAATATTGATGTTTTTATACCTAAATTATTTTGAAAGAGAAGCAATTCTTTATTACGAAGTTGTCCTGCCAGTAGATACTCACGGATCACTTTTCAATGAAGAGTATGTTTACGCAATGCCCTGATTACTTAAAATTGATGTTTTGTGCATCAATTTATTGAATCAACAGTGCTCACATAAATTATAATGGATTTTGGTCCTATGTGAGAAACTCACGCAAGTGTAAAGGTTCGTTATACCAATCCGTGTGGTTAATTATGACGTACATACGTAAAAATGAATAAATTATTGGTTAAATTATTTAAAAAGTCCTCAGCTCAAGATGAGATTTGAATTTACGACTCTTATACAATAGGCAACTGCTTTACTAACTAAGTCACTGTGCCAATTAATAACACGGCATTGATGAGCTAAGTTTTTTTCATAATTTAATCATAATGTATTCATAATTTAATCGTTGAATTCACTGAAAATCATTATTGATTCCACGGGTTGGTATACCGGAACTTTGCACTAACATAAGTCGCTCACACATGATCAAAAAGCATTATAGTTGTTTTTTGCCTTTCTCGTACACCAAGGTGTACCGAAAGGCTATATGTTCACTCCAAAAATGAAATTTCGATAGAGCCCCCAGAGGGGCAAGTTTCATATACCAATCGACTCAGCTCGACGAGTTGAGGTGATGTCTGTGTGTGTGTATGTGTGTGTGTGTGTATGTATGTGTGTGTGTATGTGTACAAAAAAAGGTCACCTCACTTTTAGATAGTAAATATCAACCGATTTAAACGACCGACGGCTCATTCGACGCGGCATCTGGTCCCATTGTTTCCTATTGAAAATGGTTCGGATCGGTCCAGCCGTTCCGGAGTTATGGCCATTTAGGTGTTCCGGAACCGGTACCCCTGGAAGGAGCCAGACATGAAAATGCACCAAACCCATACATGCGACCCATCAAACCCCGGCATTTCGGATTATCTGATGAACGGTAAGCAGGAAAATAGTCTCAGACCATATCTGAATCGGTAGTGTTCCGGAACCGGTTCTGGGTGTCCCGCCGGAAGTGGCCAAATATCAAATTGAACATAACTCATGCATGCGACACATCAAACAGCGGCTTTTTCGATAATCCGATGAACGGTTAGCAGGAAAACAGTATCAGACCACTTCTGAACCGGTAGTGTTCCGGAACCGGTTCCGGATGTCCCACCGGAAGTGGCCAAATATAAAAGAGTGCCAAATCCATGCATGCGACACATCAAACAGCGGTATTTTCGATAACCTGATGAACGGTTAGCAGGAAAACAATAGCAGACCATATCTGAACCAGCAGTGTTCCGGAATCGGTTCCGGGGGTCGCGACGGATGTGGCCAAATATAATAGTGAACCAAACCCATACATGCGACACATCAAACAGCGGCATTGCCGATAACCTGATGAACGGTAAGCAGGAAAACAGTATCAGACCACATCTGAACCGGTAGTGTTCCGGAACCGGTTCAGGATGTCCCACCGGTAGTGGCCAAATATAAAAGAGTATCAAACCCATGAATGCGTTACATCAAACAGCGGCATTTTTGATAATCTGATGAATGGTTACCAGGAAAGCAGTATCAGACCATATCTGAACCGGTAGTTGTCCGGAACCGGTTCCGGGGGTCTCGACGGATGTGGCCAAATATAAAAAAGTACCAAACTCATGCATGCGGTACAACAAATCTAGATTGAGTTTAAATAAGGACGAAAGTAACATGAGAGAGTTCTCTTCATCGACTTTCTCTTCTTCAAATTAAAGTGACAAGATACAAGTAAGGTTGCACTTTTTGGTCATAAATCGCTAAGTTGCGATGTAATCTAGCGTCTAAGTGTAAAAAAGTTCGATTGAATTTGCATCTTGTCACTTTAATTTGCAGAAGGGATAGTCGATGAAGAGAACTCTCTCATGTTACTTTCACCCTTATTTAAACTCAATCTAGAAATAACGGCTTTTCTGATAACCTGATGACTGGTTATAAAAGAAATAGGTTAGGACCACATTAGGGACAGCCGGTAGTGCCATAACCAGTTCCGGATGTCCCTCCAAAAGCGGCTAAATTGAACTGCACCTATGTATGCGACACAGCAAGGCTAGGATTTTTTGATAACCTTATGAACGTTAGCAAGCAAACAGGTTCCGACCAGTGAAAAAAATGTTTTACGCATATGGTCAAATCTCAACCGTTACGTAGTAATTGAACATTACATGTTTTTGACTTTGCTCTGAAGCTGGCTATAACTTGAAAATGGTCAAACTTATCGCATTTGAAAGATTATCAAATTTGCTACCAAAAAGGTCTTGGAATCTATTGGTTTAGTGAGATAACTAAAGCAAAAAAGCTCGAAAGTAGTGTTTTGCCTTTCTCGCACACTTAGTGTACTAAAAAACTATATGTCCACTCAAAAAACGATTTTTTGAAAAAAGGCTCGGTGGATCAAGTCGCATATACCAATCAACTCAGTTCAACGAATTGAGATTATGTCTGTATGTGTATGTATGTGTGTATGTATGTGCGCAAAATAAGTTGACTCAATTTTAAGGCACTTCCCATTGGCCGATTTTTCGGATTATAGCTTGAATCGAACCGGAATTGTTTGCTATCCTAAATGGTCCAGATCGGCCAAGGCGTTCCGGAGTTATGGCCATTTCAATGATCCGGACCAGCACCGGTAGAACTGGCCGTATATAAAACTGAACTAGCCCATCATGCGATAAATCAAACTGCAGCAATTTTTGTAACCCTTAGCATGGTTGACGAGTTTTGTGCGGAAATCAACACTGGAGACCAGAAGCTCCACGATGTCAGCCCAAAATTCAAGATGGCAGCCAAATGTTCAAGGTGGCGGCTCAAAATTCAAGATCGCAGCTGTTTACTAGAGATTTAGGCTCATAAAGCATACTATATGAGAATATTTAATATGAGGACGATGTCTGGACTCCTAAAATGGCGACTAGAATATCCAAGATGGCGGTCTGAAATCCAAGATGGTGGCTTCAAATTCAAGATGGCTTCTGTTTAAAGAAGTTTAAGGCTCTAAAACCATGGAAGAGGTCCAGAGTCCAAAAATGTCGACCAGATGGCGATCTAAAATCCAAGATGGCGGCTTCAGTTTCAAGATGGTGGCTGTTTGATGGAGATTTAAGCTCTAACGGCTGTTTAATTAAGTTTTCGGCTCTAAAATCGTGCAATATTGGTATATTTTGTATGAGGAAGACTTCCAGAGTCCAAAATGGCGATCAGGATATCCAAAATGGCTATCTGAATTTAAGATGGCGGCTCCGAATTCAATATCGCGGCTGTTTAATGGAGTTTTAGGGCCTGAAACAATGCATTATTGGTATATTTGGTATGGGGATGATGTCTGGATTCCAAAAATGGCAACCAGAACATCCAAGATGGCAATCTTTAATCCTAAATGGCGGCTTCAAATTCAAGATAGCGTCTTTTTCTTTGACGATTCAATGATTCAAGATAGCGTCATTGAAAGCCAGATAAACGATATGATTTCTGGTATCATGAAATGGATTTCTGTTAATTGTATGAAATTGCGATATACATAAACATTTCGCTTGAGTTTTATTGAAATGGGGTTTCGAAGGCACGAGAAAGGCGCCATCACCGCTAGGTGGATTAATTAGGGTTTTTTTTCTTTCAATAGACCAATAAATATATGTGCACTGTCGATTCAATACATTGATGCGCAAGACAATTGAACACAAAACGTCAATTTAAAGTAATTAAGGCGTTGGGTAAACATAAAACTTTTAATTTAAAAGTGATCCGTGAGGATCTAATGGCAGGACAACTCCGGAATAAAGAAATGCTTCTCTTTCAAAATAATGTTGGTAGAAAAACAGCAATATTTAAAAACAAGATATCTCAAAAAATACCAAATTTTACCTCCGGCAAACTTTCAAATTTAAAAGATCTTGAGTGGTATATTTTGAAGCATACATTAAATTTTGCCGAAATTTGCAACTTTTTGAAAAACAATACTTATAAAAATCATAGTAATTTTTACTATTTTGCCCAAAAATGAAATGGTTTTGTCCCGAAAAATTGTAAAGTTGGTATCATCAGGCGCAGGCTAATTTGATTAACACGTGTGAAGTGCTAAAATTGATAAATTTGCAAATAACCTTCAAAATAAGCATGAAAACATGATTTTCACGTAAATTTTACTACTTTTTTAGTATAACTTTGTTGTTGAAAGTCACACAACTTTGGTGTCTTCGGCGACTTTACTTATTTTGGCACGCTCTACAACTTTGCAGAAGACGGGAAACCTCTAGGACGTAAAACAAAAAAGTTAGTATCGCAGCGCCACCTATGCGGCAAAATTACCAACTAACATTCATCACCATATAAAAGTGCAGGTAAAATGAATACAAGTCTCCGAAGACACCAGCTCAAAAAATGTACTCCCAAAACGCTAGAGGTTTTTACTTGCTAGATCCCGCTCGTGGCCCAGTGTGCACTGATTGCCCAGCTACCGTAAAGCTGGAAGGGTTAAGGGTTGATGGTACGACCTGCCGCTGAGGAGCGACTGGCAACATCATCGAGCTTGCTTTGCATATCAGAGCACCGTTGAGCTAGAAGAACAACGTCATCAGCCAGTTCAAAGTCATTTAGGTGCTCTATGGTAATGGCATACAATACAATATTGGGAATAGCAACTCTCTTTGAATGATTCCGGGAAACACGACTAATATTCGATCTGTCGGTGTGTTTCGGTGAAGGATAACTAGGACTAGCATTTAAAACTACAAAAACAAACGAAAATGCTTCGCAGCCGAGTAATTAAAAAAGAGAAACTCGATGAAGAGAAATCGATCATTGTAGATACGTCCGAATGATACTAAACGCGAGATCTGTTACAGATACAGTATTAGTGTACAGATCTGCAATAAGTAAAGATGGTGTTTGTATGTTATTTTATTCGCATATGGAAGAAGAAAACATACTACTAGATGAGGATTTAATTTTCATCCGTAGATAGCGCTACTGAAGTGTCTCCCCGATCGTCAGGGAAGTGGGTATTCTTGATATTATCATTACTTGCTATCAGTCTACACAGTTCCAGATCATTTTAACTTCTAGTCTCTTTATTTTCCTTTCCGGTATTCTGGTATTCTTAACATTAGGGATTTTGTATCTTTTTTTTTAATTTTTGACATGTGCTAGTTTCAGGGTTCAAGAGAAAAAAATGTAATAAGATGGCACAGAGTGATGCTAATTGACAAATTGAAAATTTGTGAGAAATGGAAACGAGTTCTGATGGGATTCGAACCCACGATTCCATATTGTCTAGACCGGCACTCTAATCAGCCAAGCCACAGATCGATTCTGCGCAAATCTGGCAAAGGCCAGTAAAGGGCAATGTATGTATATCATTGTAGTTTCATGGTCGTTAATATTTTTTCATTGAATGATTAATTGATTGAATGATTTGTCATCATTATAGAGACGTTAATATTTTTCATCATCTTCGGTCCTTTTGATTTTCTTAGTTCAACCCAATGGTTCATAGATACTCCGAAATTCACTATTTACTGTTTTTCACTAAAACCCTGTACACACCTCTGCTTTCTCGCACTGAAAGCAATATTCAATTACCCAAAACCCCACCTAGGGAAAGCCAACGGACCCCGGAATACCCGGAGAAAAGCACCAAACGAATCCTTTGTTCGCCGGAAGATTGTTTTGGCTGCCAACAACGGCGCGGCAGTGCGAAGATATGTTCGACACGTAACAAAAGAACCAGCTTCCATGCGCCCAGGTTCCTAACAGCCAGAGCGTCCAAACAACATGTGTGCTAGGTAGCCAAGAGCGATGACGACTACCCGACGAGACGAGATTCGATTCTTCCAAAGAAAACAAAGTTGTAGCCAAAGTGATCTTTAACTGTCTCGACTCGAGAGGGATGACCTGCTGCTGCTGCTACTTCTGCTGCAACACAATGTACCATGAACCCTCCTTTTGATCCCATTTCGTTTCGTTTTGTGTTCTTTCTCGACTCAATAGCTCATTCAGTTGGTGTGTTATTTAAAAGCGAGTGATTATTCGTCGTCTTATCATTCTTTTTCGTAGGGCCAGGACGGTCCCTATGGTTACACATGTATACGCATAATCGGATTAAATAATTGTATCGGATTTTACTCGCATTTAGTTTGTGCTCGATGCTTCGGTTTTTTTTTCTGTTTGGCAGTTTTGATTTCGGAGCCCATTCTCGGGTTCTTTTTTTGCTCTGCGAGCCATAAAACGAGCAAGAGAAAATAAACATTCAAGGGCTGAGCATTTACACACATGCTACTTACGGCAGCCCGTTTATGATACCATCAGAATTTTCTCGGTTTTTTAAGGCTTTGAGCAATCATTCAATATCGGTTGCTTTCCCTCCTTTTAACGAGTCGAAATTAAAGAGCCATTTATTAGGTTTTAAAGCCCTCCGGGAGAAATCACGTAACTGGAGGCACTTTCCTTTGTAATGGATAGCTACTTGCACTGATTCCTATGATCTTGTCCAAGATTTTTCTCTCCCATCCCACTCAAAAATTTGATTTAAATTCTTATCATAATCCATCTTCCCCCTCACCAAACTTCCTCACCATGAATTTCCCAATTACCCAACTCCTAATCGGTCCGGTCTTATCAATCACGTTTACACTGTCATTTCTCTTCTCGGCGCAGGCTGCTCATTCCGCATTCCACCCCTCAATTAGTTGCCAACATCCATTTGGCGGCAGATGATTTGATCTCCACCCATCATCGGATCGGCCGCATCTCCGCCCGTAATCAGTGTGCAATAAAATTTGATCCACGTTGTAAAACAAGCCTCCCGAGATAACTAGCTACGACGGGGAGAGAACACCAGAAGCCGACCGGCACCACCGGTGGTACGATTCGTCAAAAATCTCGATTTTCCGAAAAGTTTTTTTCTTTCTGTCTAGATTTTTATTACACGATCCGAGCGAGCAGTCCTAATTTGCATATTTCAAATCAACCCTCCCCAGCTGAGCGTGCTGAGAAGTTAACAGCTTCTTTCGAAGCTACGGTCTACGGAGATGCCGTCGTAAGTTTGGTGTTTTATGGCATCGACAGATTTTCCCGCGCAATTTCCTTCGTTGGCTTTTCACGTTGACTGACTGACTGACTGACTGGTCGTGGTCGTATTTTTGTTAATTTTATTATTCTAGACTTGAATGAAATGATTCCGTAGCACACTGTCTCGAACTAGATTGTTGGAAGATAAGTGATGGTACACGAAGTTCCTTCGAGGACGAAGGCAATATTTATGCCGAGCGATTTAATTCCACTGACAGTTTTTGTTGTTGAATCAAATTTTAGGAAGCTTAATGATTAGGACATAAAATGTAAACTGCAGATCTGTTGAACAGTTTTCTTTCAAAAATCTTGATTTGACGATTTCAATAAAGTTTTGAAGTTCTATTAAGTGACCCTGATTTTTGGTCTTCATAGCTTGAACGAATCAAAGCACGCTACATGGAAAAGCATGTTTGTACCTGATATTCTGATTCGTTTACCGTGCCTAGGAATAAATGGTTAGGGGGGTCTTATAAAAACCTAATCGCAAACGGAGCCTTTTGAATACCAGGGCACCTTCCACAGTATTTTGCCCTTACTGTGCTAACCGGAGCAATAGCGCGGTGGACCTTGCGTTTCCTGCCCTTCTTTAGTGTCATACTTGAGGCTAAATTGGGGTGGGATTATGAAGATGTTGTTAATTTGTTTAAATTGTCACCTATATGGTTAAGCCATACGCAATTTACACAGTGTATTCTGTGTATCCACGCCTTTGGCGTTTTCCAAACGACATCGATCTGGAATTATTGCTGCTGTTCTTTATTGTACTGTGATTGTTAACAGTTTAATCTTCCCTAGTTTGGGTAGTGACTACGGTTAGGATAGCTCAGATCAATCTTCAGCACAAAAGAACAGCAACGATCTATCTTTGCAGATTTATGTAAAATGGTACAGCCCAAGTGGCCTTAGTCCAACAACCTTACTTTCGAAAGGAGAATTTCTATCTAGGAAACCTCGTGAACCCGGTATTGATTACTTTCAGTAAAAATGAAATGGCAAACTCTCGTGTCATGCCTCGAGCATGTGTGCTTGTCAACAACGCAATCGTTGCTCCAGTGTTGGTAAAAACTCAAATTCGCAAATCTCATGGTTGAGTTGTTTCACGCGCGATTCTTGATTCGCCAAACTCACCGCTGAAAAAATCATGCATGAGTTGACTCATGATTTCACTCATTGCTTCATTTCTTGGTGTTCTTGATATTTACATCAAAGTTTATACGATTGTATGATAGAACAAAAGCAAATCTAGCGTACAACAACATTGAATGCCGTTTAAATTGATTTGAATCCGTTTTACAAGCAAACGAGATTTCGACGCTTGACTCGTGAGAGCGAGATTTTGCATGAAATTCTCGCGCGTGAGAAAACGATTCAGAATCGCGTGCGAGTTTGCTCACGCAGGAGCGGTTCATGAGTGCGCTTTGAGTGTGAGTTTACCAACACTGGTTGCTACACTCATGTCTGAGCTAACCACCAGAGATGTTTGCGCCATCTCAATCGATGTATCTGTTGGAAACCTCAACAGGAAATACGTTTATTGTTCGGTTTATTTACCGCATGACGAACCATCCCCTACGGATGCTTTCAAACACGTCATCGCATACTGTACTTCAAAAGGCCTTTCGTTAATTGTTGGCAGCGATGCTAATGCTCACCATATCATCTGGGGTAGCTCAGACATTAACTTGAGAGGCTCCAGTTTGATGGAGTACTTAAGTAGTACAGATCTTGCATTACTTAACATAGGCAACCGCCCAACCTTCATGGTATCTGCTAGAAAGAAAGTGTTAGACATAATGCTTTGCTCTGGCAGATTTAGTCACGAGCTGACCAATTGGCACGTATCAGATAGAGAATCTTTATCTGACCATCGCTACATCTTGTTTGAACATGGATATGTTACTTCGCCAACTTTGCGTTTCAGGAACCCCCGATAAACCAACTGGGATCTCATTACCGATTTGGTTGCAGCCAAATTTCATGGATACTCACCATCCATTGACACTCCAAGTTGATGCCGTTAATACTACAATGACCTTCATCATGGAAGCTTTTGAAGAAGCATGGCCTCTACGGTCTGTGAAGACTACAAGAGGAGCCCCTTGGTGGAACTCTGATCTGGCGAAACCTAGGATACAATGTAGGAAGAGTTGGAACAGACGATGTTTGACTGGATCGAAAACTTTCAGGTCCACTTGCAAGACCGACAAGAAAGCTCTCCGTTCTGCTGAACGATCTGGCTGGAAAAACCTTTGTACAAATGATTCCAGTTTGAGTGAAGTCAATCGGTTAAATAAAATCCTTGCGAAGTTTAAGGACTTCCGAATGAACAAACTTCGTTTGCAAAATGGCGATCTGACTTCCTCTGATGAGGAAGTTCTGGAATGCTTATTCAGCACACACTTCCCTGGATATGTGGATATTACATCTTCGGATGAACCTGATGTCTTCTCTTGTAGTTACGATTCCCTGGCTTCGGCTAGGAGTATTGTAACTGTATTATCGATTGAGTTGGCATTTAATAGGATTTATCCTATTTTGCTTCAGAAGGGATGTGATTATTTCACACATGTTTTGAAAAAACTACTTGTTTACAGTTTCGCTACAAGGTATATTCTCAAATCCTGGCGGGATATTACTGTGAAGTTTATTCCGAAAGTGGGTCGTGCGTCGTATGAAGAAGCAAAGAGTTTCAGACCTATCAGTTTGACCTCTTTTCTTCTGAAATGCTTAGAACGCATTGTGGATCATCACATCCGTGATGTTCATCTGGCCAACGTGCCTCTTCATGTGAACCAACATGCCTACCAATCTGCGAAGTCCACTGTGACTCTTTTACAAAAGGTTGTTCATGATATCGAGAAAGCATTCGCTCAAAAGCAATCTTGTTTGGGTGTTTTCTTAGATGTCGATGCCATATTGGAAGCCGCACGGAGTCATGGTATATCTCCAATGATTTCCAATTGGATTCATCAAATGCTCAAAAACCGAGATCTCTTCTCGACATTGCGTCTAGCAGGGATTAGGAAATTGAGTGTTTGTGGATGCCCCCGAGGGGGAGTCTTATCACCACTTTTGTGGAATCTCGTAGCAGATACGCTATTGAGGCAACTCAATAATAGCGGTTTTCCTTCGGTTAATCCGAGTAAAACATCTATTGTTCTTTTCATGGAAAGGCGAAACCGTAATGGCGTTCGAACTTTGCGTCTCTTTGATTCAGAAATCGATGTGACTGAACAGGTAAAGTACGTTGGAGTCATTCTTGATTCCAAGCTTTCCTGGACACCTCACATTGAGTTCAGAATCAAGAAAGCTTGTATGGCCTTCAGGCAATGCCGGCGAACCTTTGGTACAACTTGGGGTCTAAAACTGTTGTTCGGCCAATATTGGCTTATGGATGTCTTGTGTGGTGGCAAAAGGGCGAAATGAGAACGGTCCAATCAAAGTAAGGCCATCTCCAATGGCGATGTCTGGAGCGTTCTCTTCAACTCCCACGGCAGCGCTCGAAGTTCTCTTTGACGTTGCTCCACTACACATTCATCTCAAACAAGAAGCACTTTCTTGTACTTACCGTCTACGAGTACTCGTTCTACTAGAGGAAACTCCTGTGAACCGCGCATCAACACACACCTCGTTGTTTCCACTTTTTTTGAATTGGGACAAAATTGTCCTTGCTCCAAGTGATCTTACAATTGCTTGTAATTTTACATATGGTACATTTTCAACAAAATTCCCCTCTCGAGAAGAGTAGACATCTGGATATCTGGAAAGAAGTATTTCAGACGGCATCGTTTGTTACACTGATGGCTCCCTTCTCGAAGTTCGAGCAGGTGCTGGTGTTTATTCTCGTGAGCTAAGGCTGTATCAGTCTTACTCACTTGGTAGACACTGCACCGTTTTTCAGGCCGAAATCTTTGCTCTTATGTGCGGAGTGCAATCAGCTTTTCAGCAGCACGTAATGGGCAAAGTAATATACTTCTGTTCAGATAGCCAGGCTGCTATTAAAGCACTTGCTTCAGCCAACTCCAGGTCGAAGATAGTTATCGCTTGTCGAACTCAAATCGAGGAGCTGAATTCAGCAACCGCTGTTCATCTTGTATGGGTACCTGGCCATTCTTACATCGCTGGAAATGAATTGGCTGATGAGTTAGTTCGCACTGGAGCATCACATGACTTCATTAGCCCTGAGCCAGCTATTACGATATCGAAGTGTTGGGTAAAGCTTCAGATTCACACCTGGGCTGCTACTCAACACAGACAATACTGGAATAGTTTGGAGTCATGTCGTCAAACCAAATTGTATTGTACTGAGCCATCTCTATGGGTGGCGAAGTATCTAACTAATCTGTCTAAGCAGAATTGCAGCATGCTGGTCAAAGCATTGACTGGCCACTGCCGACTCAGTTATCACATGGCGAATATTCAGCAAGCTAATTCATTTGTATGCGATAGCTGAGAATCCGATTATGGAACTTCGTATCATATGATATGAACTGTCCAGTTTTTGCGCAACTGCGATTCCGAGTATTCGGTGCACACTTATTAAGTGAAACTGACTTCAGAGAACTGAATATTCAGGATATTCTGTTGTTCTTAACCCGCTGTGGTAAAGAGCCATATGCTCTATTTCACTTTATGCGTTATTACAGTGCCCTTCTCAGGGCGCTGTTTGAACCCATTGTGGTACGCTTATGCGTTAGTATCCTCTTCCAGAGTACTTTTCCTATTTCCCTACCTGTCCTTATCCCCATCCTTATACTTATTTCCTTCCTTTTCCCTCAGGTAGATGATGAAAGAGGCTATTATTTTGGCGATGGCACAAATGTCCCAAATGGAGGATAACGTGCCTTCTGATACCTGACACCTGATAAGCAAATCATGCATCAAATACTTAGTTAACACGCTGGTAGTAACTGTACTTTTGAGCGTGCCTTTCCTATTACTCAGGAACTAGTCTGAAGCAGCAACTTTATGCATCCATTCCTGGTTATCCAACATCACCTGATTTTTCATGTCATGTACATATATGATGACTCACCTGCCATCATTACCTTGTATCGCTTTCTAGCATCCAAGAACACTCGCCATCCCCTCG